>NW_016925077.1:0-714 GCF_001483705.2 Eufriesea mexicana
AAGTCAAAGAAATCCGAACCTAACACAGCATAACCTAATATGGCCGAACGTAGTCGAACTCAACGTAACGTGCCGCGACCACCATTCCTGGAGTCCACGGATACTAGCAGATTGTGATGGCGCGCAGTAGAGCGCATAAGTACATAGATTAGCAGTGTGTAGCACAGAATTCAACGCCATCCCGGCCTAACCCAACATAATCTAACCTAACCGAACGCAATCGTAACCAACAAAACGTGCCGAAAGCACTACTACGGCCTCCCCATTGCCAAGCAGAATGTACTATAGCACAGTAGAGCGCTGAAACCCACCGAAGAGCATTGCATTGCACAAATGTCAAAGCCATCCTGTCCAAACTTAGCCTAACCGAACCTAGCCGGAAGTAACGTAACCCAACCTATCGTGCCGCGTCCGCTATGCCGGGCTTCCGAGAGCCGTGCAGAGTATAGTAGTGCAGTTAAAAGCGCAGAAATCCACCGAATAGCAGCGTATACCGAGAAAGTCTAAGTTATCCTATCCTAAACTAGCCAAACGTAACATAACCAAACGAAACCTAACTTAACCAAACGTACCGAGACCGCTATTGCTGTCCTTCCCAGAGCCAAACAGAACATACTAGATCACAGTAGAGCGCAGAAAGCCACCAAATAGCTGTGTATTAGCCAAGACAACTGTTACTGGCCTCCCCAGAGTCGAGCAGAGTAGATTAGAACA
>NW_016925078.1:0-255 GCF_001483705.2 Eufriesea mexicana
CAGAGATAAGCAGAGGCCAGTATAGCAACTCAGAGCGCTGATATCGCCCGAGTAACAGTGTACGCCTCAAAAGTTAAAGCTACCATAACCATACCAAACCTAACCTAGGCAAGTCAGGCGTAAGCTAACTCAGCGTAACGTGCCGCGGCCAGAATTTCTGTCCTCCCTATAGCCAGGGAGTACATATTATAGCACAGTAAAGCGCATCCTCGTAGCATTGCACAGCACAAGAGTCAAAGCTACCCTGCCCTAACC
>NW_016925079.1:0-611 GCF_001483705.2 Eufriesea mexicana
GACTAATATCGTGGAGAGCAAACTTTCTTGCATAAACAAGGAGGAAAGATTATATTGGCAAGCCATGACCATTGCAATGCCAGAGAATCTGGTGGGAAAAATCAATTTTATTGACATTTTCGACTAATATCGTGGTAAGCTAACTTCATTGCATAAGTAAGGAGGACAGATCCTTTTGGCGAGCTATAACCATTGCAATGCGATAGAATCTGGTGGGAAAAATCAATTTTATTGACATTTCCCATTACTATCGTGGTGAGCTAGCTTCCTTGCATAAGTATGGGGGAAAGATCCTTTTGGCGTGCTATAGCCATTGCAATGCAGCAGAATCGGCCTGGAAAGATCAATTTTATTGACATTTTCGACTAATATCGCGGTGAGCTAGCTTGCTTGCATAAGTATGGGGGAAAGATCCTTTTGGCGTGCTATTGCCATAGCTATGCAATAGAATCTTCCTGGAAAATTCAATTTTATTGACATTTCCCATTACTATCGTGGTGAGCTAGCTTCCTTGCATAAGTATGGAGGAAAGGTCCCTTTGGCGTGCAATAGCCATTGCATTGCAGTAGAATCAGGCAGGAAATTTCAATTTCATTGTCATTTTCGACTAT
>NW_016925080.1:0-673 GCF_001483705.2 Eufriesea mexicana
GCGTGCTATAGCCTTTGCAATGCTATAGAGTCTGGCTGGATAGTACAATTTTATTGACATTTTCGATTAATATCGCGGTGAGCTAACTCTCTTGCATAAACAAGGAGGGAAGATTCTATTGGCGTGCTATGCTCTTTGCAATGCTATAGAATCTGGTTGGATAGTATAATTTTATTGACATCTTAGACTAATATCGTGGTGAGCTACCGTCCATGCATAAATATGGTCTAAAGATTCTATTGGCGTGCTATTTCCATTGCAATGCTATCGAATCTGGATGGGAAATTCAATTTTATTGACATGTGCGACTAATATCGTGGTGAGCTAATCTTTCTTGCATTGGCAAGGAGGAATGATCCATTTGGCGTGCTATAGCCATTGCAATGACAATGAATGTCGTTGGAAAATTCAATGTCAATGGCATTTTCGACTAATATCGTGGTGAGCTAACTCTCCTGCATAAAAAAGGAGGGAAGATTCTATTGGCGTGCTATATCCTTTGCAATGCTATAGAAACTGGTTGGATGGTACAATTTTATTGACATTTTCGTCTAATATCGTGGTGAGCAATCTTTCTGGCTTAAACAAGGAGGAGAGACTCAATTGGCGTGCTACAGTCGTTGCAATGCTATAGAATCTGGATGGGAAATTCAATTTCATCGACATTTTCGAC
>NW_016925081.1:0-891 GCF_001483705.2 Eufriesea mexicana
CCATAGATACATACTTACATACATCCATACATACACCCGTGCATACATCAATTCAAACAACCGCACGTACATCCATGCATACATCCATGCATACATCCATGCATACATCCATACATTCGTCCATACACCCGTACAATCAACCATACATACATCCATAGATACATCCGTAAATGTATCCATACATACATTCATCCATACATCCCCACATCAGTACATCCATAAATGCATCCACTCGTACGTCTATCATTCGATACATCCATCCATCCATACATCCATACATTCATACATCCATACATCCATAAATCCATCCATCCATACCTCCATCCGCCCATACATCCATCAATCCATCCATTCGTACATCCATCTTTCGATACATCCATCCATGCATGCATGCAAACATATATACATCCATACATCCATACACACGAAAATACGTCCATCCATACATCCATCCACTCATACATCCATCCATCCATAGAAACATCCGTAAATGCATCCATACATACATCCATGCATACATCCACTCATACATCCACACATACATCCACCCATCCATACATACATTCATCCATACATCCCCACATCCATAGTTCCATAAATGCATCCACTCGTACGTCCATCATTCGATACATCCATCCATCCATACATCCATCCAATCATTCATCCATCCATCCATACATCCATACAGATACACATGCATACAACAGTACATCCGTACATCCATACATTCGTACATCCATACATTCGTACATCCATACGTTCATACATCCATACATACATATATGCATACATCCATACATCCATACATACATCCATGCATCCATATAACCATCCATCCATACATCGATCCAACCATACATCCATACATTCATACATCCATACATTCATAAG
>NW_016925083.1:0-1177 GCF_001483705.2 Eufriesea mexicana
CTTGTTTTGTCAGGGTATGTACATCTTCTCTGCTGTACACTTCTACGAGGCAGATTTCTTTTCTCCACTGTGCTCTAGAATACCCTGCTTGGCTCTGAGTAGGGCAACAATAGCGGCCTCGGCACATTAGGTTGTGTCAGGCTATGTTTGGTTACGATCTGTTTGTTTGGGTTTTGCTCGGGTAGCTTTGACTTTTCTGATATACACAGCGATTATATTGCTTTCAGAGTTCTACTCTCCACTAACTAGTTCCGCTGGACTCCGTGGAGGCGAGCAATAGTGGTTGCGGCATGTTAGGTTGATTTATGCTATGTTATGTTATGTTGAGTTGGTTTGGGTTAGGTTTCGGTTGCTTTGACTTTTCTGATGTACACTTCGGTTATATGGATTTCTGCGTTCTACTCTCCACTAACGTGTTCCGCTTGACTCTTGGGAGGCCAGCAATAGTGGTCGAAGCTCGTTAGGTTCAGTTGGGTTACGTTCGGTTAGGCTAGGGTAGGTTAGGTTACGAGACGATAGCTTTGACTTTAGTGCAACAGTCTGCTATTAGGTGGGTTCCATCTCCCTACAGTGATTTAATATTTTCAGCTCGCCTCTCGGAAGGCCAGCAATTGCGGCCTCGGCACGATAGGTTGTGTTAGGCTATGTTTGCTTATGCTGTGTTAGTTTGGGTTAGGTTTGGGCTACTCTGACCTTTCCGATATGCACAGCGATTCTATCTATTTCTGCGTCCTACTCGCCACTAATGTGTTCCGCTTGGCTGTGGGCATGACACTAATTGTGGCCGCGTTAGGATAGGCTAAGTTGGGTTACGTTTTGTTATGTCACATTTTTTTAGTGAGGAGACGATAGCTATGACTTTAGTGATATAGCCTGCTATTGGGCGCATTTCTGCGGCACTGAGTGCTGTAATATTTTCAATTACGCCCGGGCTAGGCCAGAAATAGTGGTCTCGTCCAGTTATGATTAGTCTCGTTACGTTCGGTTAGGTTGGGTTTGGCAATGTTTGGACTGGGTAGCTTTATCTTCTGTACTGGACGCTGATATTCGGTGGATATCTGCGGTGTACGATGCTCTAGAATGTCAGATGTCATGCTCGACTCTGGGCAGGGCAGCAATAGCGGCCTCCTCAGGTTAGGATTAGAAAGGATATGTTCGGCTATGTACCATTCGTTTG
>NW_016925084.1:0-9444 GCF_001483705.2 Eufriesea mexicana
CTCTTCCCTAGTATGCCCTGTATGGCGATTGTGACGCCAGCAGTAGTGGCCCAGGCACGTTAGGATTGGATGGGCTACGTTTGGCTGTGTTTGGTAGGGCCAGGTTATGTCTGGATGCCTTCTACTTTCCGGCCTTACGCTTCAATGCGGCGGAATTCTGCGCTCTGCTGTGCTCTGGTATTTTCTGCTTGGCTGTGGGGAGGTCAGCAACAGTGGGCTAGGCACGATACGTTATGTTACGTTTGGTTTGGTTTTGTTAGTTTGCGTTTGGCTACGGTGGCTTTGACTGTCGTGTTATGCTCTATTATTCGGTGAGAATCTGCGCTCTACTGTGCTCTAATATGTCCTGCTTCGCTCTGGGGACGCCACCAATAGTGTTCTTGGCACGTTATGTTTAGCTATTCTACGTTCTGTTAGGTCAGGTCAGGTCTGGTTGGTTAAGTATATCTTTGACTTTTGTGCTTTACAACGCTATTCGGCGGATTTTTGCGCTCTACGTTCTTCTACTATACTCTGCTCGACTCTGGGGTGGCCAGTAATAGTTGTCTCGGCCCGTTAGGTTTAGTTAGGTTACGTTTGGTTGCGGAACGTTATATTGCGTTAGGCTTGGATAGATACGGCTTACTTCGCAAACGCTGCTATTCGGTGGAATTCTAAGCTCTACTGTGCTCTGGTATGCTCTGCTTCGCTCAGCTGAAGCCAGTAATAGTGGTCTCGGCACGACAGAATGAGGTAGGATATGTTTGGTTATGTTATGTTTTCTTAGGTTTGGTTTAGAAAACTTCGACTTTTCTGTTATACACTGCGGCTATATGGACTTCTGCGCTCTACTCCCCTCTATTATACTCTGCGTTGCACTGGTGAAGCCAGCAATGGTGGCCTTGGTACGTTTGGTGGAGACTGGTTACGTTTGGTTGTGTTAGATTAGGGTAAGTTTGCGCAACATTGCTTTAACTTTTTCGCTATTAACCGATTTTGGGCTGATATCTGCGTTCTGCATTGGTGTACTAGCATCTTTTTGTCTCTGGGGAGGCCAGCAAAGGTGGCAGTGGCACGTTCGGTTGAGTTAGGTTACCTTTGGTTGCGTTAGGTTACTTTAAGTTTCGATAGGATAGCTTTGACTTTTGTGCTCTGCACTGCTATTCGGACGATTCCAACGCTCTTCACTGCTCTGCTATACTCTGCGTAGCTCACGTGAAGTCAGCTATAGCGGTCGTTGAACTTCAGTATATGTTACGTTACGCCTGCTTACGTTACGCATTGACAGGTTAGGATAGTATAGATTTGAATTTTACAATGCACATCGATAATCGTTGGATCTCTGCCTTCCAGGTTGCTCTACTGCACGCTGATCGACTATGGGATGGCGACCAATAGCGGTTGAGGCACGATAGATTGAGCAATGTTACATTTCGTTAGATTATGATAGCTTACGTTCGGTTAGGATGGCAGTAATTTTGCGATATACACGTCTATTCGTAGATATCTGCGCTCTACTGTTCTCTAACCAGTGCTGCTTGGTGCTGAGGAGGCCTGCAGTAGAGGTCACTGAACGTTAGGTTTGGTTATTCTACGTTTGGTTAGATTAGGTTAGATATTCTGCGCTCCACTGTGCTCTAGCATATTCCTCTTGGCTATGGGGATGCCAGCAGCATTGGTCTCGGCACGTTAGTCTGAGCTATGTTGCGTATGGTAATGTTACGTTAGGCTAGGTGAGGAGAGGATGGTTGCGATTTTTGTGCCATACACAGCTATTCGGTGGGTTTCCGCGCTCTACATCACTCTACCTCACTCTGCTTGACTACGGTGGGAGCAGCAATAGCGGTCGTGGCAAGACAGGTGGAGTAAGGTTGCGCTTGGTTAGGCAAGGTTAGGTTAGCTTACGTTTGGTTAGGATGGCTTTGACTTTTTTGCTATACACTGCAATTGCGTGGATTTGTGAGCTTTACATTGCCCTACCCTACTCTGCTCGACCCTCGGGAGGGCAGTAGTAGTGGTCGGCGCGCATTAGGTTGAGTTATGTTTCGTTTGGCTATGTCAGGCTACGTTGTATTATGTTATGGTACCTTTGATGGTTGTTCATCGCACTGCTAGTCTATGAACTTCCGCACTCTTCTGTGAGCTGCCGCGTCCTGCTTGTCCATGTGTACAGCAGAAATAGTGCTCTCGGCACGTTAGGCTGTGCTATGTTACGTTGGATATATTAGGTTTGGTCAGGTTTTCTATGTCCCTTGCGCTATACACTGCTATTCGGCGGGTTTCTGCACTCTACTGTGATCTACCATACCCTGCTCGACTCTGAGAATGTCAGCAATAGTGGTCAACGCACGATAACTTGTGGTAGGCTACGTTTGGTATTGTTACGGTTGGTTAGGTTACGAGAGGTTACCTTTAGCTTTTGACATATACACGGCTATCCAATGGACTCCTGTGCTCTACCTGCTCTATCATATCCTGCGTGACTCTGGGCACGCCAGGGATAGTCTCGGAACGTTAGTTTGGGTCACGCTACGCTTGGTTAGGCTAGGTTTTGTTATATTTGTCTGGGATGGGTTATAATTTTGCGCCATCCGCTGCTGTGCGGTTGATTTCTATGCTCTACGGTGATCTGATATTCCCTTTTTTTGCGCTGGCGGTATAGAAGCTGTGGCTGCCGCGCGTTGGGTCGAGATATGTCACGTTTTGTTGGGGCAGCCTTCTCTGTGCTGGGTTAGGGTATCCTTGACTTTGGCGCTATACGCTGCCATTCTCTGGACTTATGCGTTCTACCCCCCTCTAATATGCTCTTCTTTGCTCTGAGGGGGGCAGCAGTAGTTGTCTCGTCACGTGGGGATATTTTTGGTTACGTTTGATTACGTTGCGTTTGGTAAGTTTGCGACGGGTTGGCTTCGAAATTCGTGCTGTGCACTGCCAACCGTCGGATTTCTGCACTATACATTGCTCCACTATGCTCCACTCGTCTCTCGTGATGCCAGCAGCAGCGGTCGTGGTACGTTAGGTTGAGTAAGGTTATGTTTGGTTATGTGAGGTTTTGGTTAGGTGAGGATAGGATAGCTTCGACTTTTGTGCTGTACACTGCTATTCGGTGTAGCTGTGCGCTCTACGGTTCTCTTATATGCTCTGCTTGGCCTTGGACCGGCCAGCAACGGCAGTATCGCCACGATATGTTGAGTAAGGGTACGTTTGATTATACTGCGTTTGGCACGGTTAGGGTAGGAAAGCTTTGACTTTTGTGCTATACACTGCTATTCGGCGTATTTCTGCACACCACTCTGCACTAATATGCTTTGGTGGTTCTGGGAAGGCCAGCAATACTGGTCTCGGCACGTTTGGTTGAGTTATCTTACGTTCTGTTTGGTTATATAATGTTAAGAGTGGTTAGGATGGCTTGGACGTTTGTGCCATACGCTGCTATTCTGCGGGTTTCTGCGCTCCACTGTGTTCTAGTATATTCTGCTTGGATCTCGGTAGCCCAGAAATAGTGGTCGTGGTACGTTAGGTTGAGTTAAGGTACGTTTGGATAGGTATGGCTAGGCTATGTTTGGTTAGGGCCGCTTTGACTTTTGCGCTATATACAAATATTGGACGAATTCCTGCGCGCCGCTGTGCCCTAATATGCTCTGCTTGGGTCTGCGGTGGACAGCGCTAGTGGTCTCGGCACGTTAGGTTATGTTATGATGAGTTTGGTTATATAACCTTTGGATGGGTTAGGAAAGGATGGCTTCAACTTTTGTGCTGTACACTGCTATACGGCGGATTTCTGCGCTATACCGTGGTCTAGTATATTATTTTTGGCTATGCGGAGGCCAGCTGTAGTGGTCCCGGCGCGTTAGACAAAGTTACTTTGCGTGTGGTTATGTCACGTTTGGTTAGGTTAGGAGAGGATAGCTATGACTTTTGTACTATACACTGCTATTCGGTGCATTTCAGCGCTCAACATTGCTACAGTTTGCTCTACTCGTCTCTGGGGAGACCAGCAATGGCGATCGTGGCACGATAGTTTGAGTTAAGTTACGTTCGCTTGAGTAAGGTTAGGTTAGATTTGGTTGGGATTGCTCTGACTTTCTTGCTATAAACTGCTATGCGTTGGATTTCTACGCTCAACTGAGCTCTAGTATATTCTGCTTGGATCTGGAGAGGCAACCAATGGTCGCCACGGCACGTTAGTTATATCTAGGCTACCTTCGGCTATGCTTCGTTTGGCTATATTTGGATATCGTAGCTTCGGCTATCGTGCTAAGCACAGCGATTCTGTGGATTTCAGCGATGTACTATCCTCCAATACGTTCTGCTTCGCTCTGAGGAGGGCACCGATAGTGGTCTCGGCGTGTTAAGTTGAGTTATGTTACTTTCGCTGGGTTAGACTTGTTTGGGATAGGTTAGGATGTTTTTGCCTTTTGTGTTACAAACTAACGTTTAATGAAGTTCTGCGTTCCACTCTCCTGCAGTATGATCTCCTTGACGATGCGTTGGTGAGCAATACTGGACTAGTCACGTTGGTCTGGATTATGTTCCGTTTGGTTATGTTACGATTGGCAGGGTAAGGATAGGGAAGCATAGACTTTAGTGCTGTACACTGGACTTCGGCCGATCTCTGCGCTCTACATTGCTCTACTATACTCTGCTCGACCATCGGGAGGCCAATAATAGTCGTCGCTGCACTATAGGCTGTGATATGTTACGGTTGATTGGGTTAGGTTGGGTAAAGTTTGGTTAGGATGGCAGTGACTTTCTTGCTATGCACCGTCCTTCCGTGGTTTCCTGCTCTCTGCTGCGCTCTAGTATGCCCTGCATTACCCTGGGGTGGCCAGAAATATTGGCCGCGGCACGTTTGGTTGTGTTATGCCACGTTCGGTTAGGTTTTGTTAGCAGGGGTTGGGTTCGGATAGCTTCGACCTTTCTCCTGTTCAATGCCATTCTATTGATTCCTGCTCTGCACCTTTATCTAATATGTTCCGCCTGTCTCTGCGGAGGCCAGGAGTAGTGCTCTCGGCACGTTAGGTTGAGTTGTGTTATGTTTGGCTGTGTAAGGTTTCGTTACGTTTGGTTAGGATAGCTCAGACTTTTGATCTATACACAGCTATTCGGTGGATTCCTGCTCTCTACTGCGATCGAATATTCTCTGCTTTGATCTGGGAATGCCGGAAATGGTGGCCGCGGCGCGACGGAACGTTAGCTTGTGTTAGGCTGCCATTGCTTAGGATAGGTTATGTCCGGTAGGGTTTGGGTACCGTCGGCCTTTGTGCTTTACACCTCATTGCGGCGGATTTCTGCGCTCCAATGTGCTCTAGCATATTCTGCCTTGCTCTGCTGTTGTCAGCAATAGTGAACTTTATCTTCACCAAACCTATCTTAACCTAACGCGGCCGAACGTAACCTAACCCAACCTAACATGCCGCGACTACAGTTTGCGGCCTGCAGGGCGCCCAGAAGAACATATTTGTGGAGAGCGGATCGCAGTAATCCCTAGAATAGCAGTGTATAGCAGAAAAGCCAAAGCCACCGTACCCAAAGCCAAACTAATCTAAACTTACCGAAAGTATCACAGCTCAACGTAACCTGGCGCGACCACTACTGCTGACGCCCCCAGATGTATGCAGAACATGTTATAGGAGAGTAGATCGCCGAAATCCAGAGGTAAGCAGTGCATGGTAGAAAAGTCGAAGCTACACTAACATGACCCAAACGAACTTAACAAAGCTAAACGTAAACTATCTCTGCCTAACGTGCCGAAGACCATTATTGCTAGCATACACACAGACATGCAGTATATGATTGAGCACAATGAAGGGTAATAATCCTATAGCAGCGTGTAGCGCGAAGGCCAAAGCAATCCTGACCTTGCACAGCCAAACCTAACTTAACCAAGTGTAACCTAACTCAACACTACGTGCCGCGATCAGTACTTCTGGACTCCCCAGAGCCAAGCAGAACATACCAGGGTAGAGTAGAGCGCAAAATTACATAGAAGTGCAGCGTATAAGACAAAAGTCAAAGCTAACTTATAATAACATAACCAATCGCCACATAACGGAACAAAACATAACCCACACCAGAGTGCCGAGGCCACTTCTGCTGGACATCCCTGGGTGAAGCAGAACATACCAGAGCGCAGTAGAGCGCAGTAATCCACCGAATAGCAGTGTATAGTACAAAAGCCGTATTGTCATGTCCGATCATAACCAAACGTTGCAGCACCAAGCATAACATAGCTCATACTAACGTGCCAAGACCATAATTGCTGCCCCCCCCCCAAACAGTGCCAAGCAGATCATATAAGAGCAATGTAGAGTACAGAAATTTATCGAATCGCTATTTATAGCAGAAAAGTCAAAGCTATCCGAACCTAATCTAAACAAATAAAACCTAACTGGACTTAGCGCAGCTCAGCATAACGTGCCCCGACCATTGATTCTGGTCTCTCCAGGCCCATGCAGTGCATAGTAGAGCGCAGTGGAGCGCACAAATCAACCGAAAATTTGTGTATGGCACGAAAGTCGGAGCTATCCTCACCAGACATAACATAACCTAACTTAACCAAGCGTAATCCAACCCAACCACACGTGCCGCGGCCACTATTGCTTGCAACGCCAGTACCAAGCAGAAAATATTAGAGGACGCTAGGTCGCAGGAGTAAACCTAATCGCAGTGTATATCGCACTAAAACTAACTAAAAGCTAGCCTGTCCTAACCTAGCCAAGCGAAACATATGCAAACGTAATGTATCTCAACCTAAAGTGACGAGACCATTATTGCTGACCTCCTCATAGCCAAGCAGAGAATATTAGTGCAATGCCGACGGCAGAAATCCACCCTATAGCGGTGTACATCACGAAAGTCAAAGTTATCCTATCCAAACCTAACCTAACGTAGTATAACCAAGCGTAAGCTAACTCCACATAACCGAACTACACCACTATTGCTGACCTCCCCGGAACCAAGCTGAATAAGTTACAGCACAGACGATAAGAGACATCCGCGGCGTTTCAGTGTAAAGCACAAAGGTCGAAGGTGCCCTATCCCTCCTTGACCTAACCTAACCTAACAGAACTTTGGTTAAGACAACCTAACGTACCGAGGCCATAATTTCTGGCATCCGCAGAGAAAAGCAGAACGTATTAGAGCACAGCAGAGTGCAGAAATACAGGATAGCTGTGTACAACATGATAGTCATATCTACCACAGACGAATCAAACCATACATGACATAGCCAAACGCAACCTAACACGACCTAACGTGCCGCTACCACTATTGCATGCCTCCACAGAGCCAAGCGGTACATATTGGTGGAGAGTAGATCGCAGAAATCCATAGAAACGCAGTGTAAAGCACAAAAGTGAAAGCTACCTCATCGTAACAGAACCAAAGGTAACGCGGCCGAACGTAAGATAACACAACCTAACGTGCCGACAATATTACTGCTGGCCTCCCCAGAGGCAAGCAGAATATTCAAGAACACAGCGCAGCGCTGAACGTCACCGCATTGCCACGTATAGCTTAAGAGTCAAAGACACCCTAACCTATGCAAGCCAATCGTAACATTGCTAACCCCAAATGATATCAAACTAACGTGCCGCGACCATTATTCCTGGCGTCCCCAGAGCTACGCAGAATACAGACGCAGAATGGAGCAATGCAGAGCGCAGAATACGCCCACATAGCAGTGTATAGGGCAATAGGCAAAGCTATCCTAACCAAACCTATCCCAACCTTACCTAACCAAGTATAACGTAACACAAAGAAACGGGCCGCGACCACCATTACTGGCCTCCGAAGAGCCTAGCGGAAGATATTAGACGACAGCGGAGCGCAGAAATCTATAGATCAGCAGCGTACAGCGGAGAAGTCAAACTCACTCACACTCGCCCAAGCTAACATAACATAGACGAACGTAACCTGTCTCGACCTAACGTGCCGAGATCACTGCTGCTGGACTCTCCAGAGAGGACCGGTGTACGCTACAGCAAAGTAGAGCGTAGAAACCGACTGAACAGCAGCTCACAACACAAAAGCCAAAGCTATCCTAAGCAAACTTATCCCAACCTTACGTAACCAATCGCAACATAACTCAACCTTACGTACCACGACCACTATTCATGGCCTCCACAAAGCCAAGCAGAGCAAATTAGAGGAGAGCTGTATATAGGAAACTATACAATAGCATTTTAGATCAAACAAGTCATTGGTATCCTAACCTAACCTAAACTAACCTAACCCAAACTAACCTAACCTAACCAAACATAACATGACTCATTCTAAAGTGCCGTGGCCACTGTTGCTGTCCTTCACAGAGCCAAGCAGAGCAGACTAGAGCAATGTATAAAGCAAGAACCGAACAAATAGCGGTGTACAGCACAGAAGCTAATGCTATTCTAACGAAGCGTATCATAACCTAAACTAAACAAACGTAACATGACCCAGTATAACGTGCCACGACCTCTATTGTTGGCGTCGCCACATGCATGCAGAATGTGAAAGAGCACATTCGGGAGCAGAGATCCTTACAATGGCAATATGTAGCACAAGGGACACAGCAGCCCTTCCGTAACCCAGCCTAACTTAGCCTTCCCAAACGTAATCTGACACAACCTAACTTGGCGCGACCAATATTGCTGGCCTCCATAGTACCGAGCAGAACATGTTAGAGGAGGGTGGAGCGCAGTAATGCATAGAATATCAGTGTACAGCACAAAAGTGAACGCCACCCTAACATTGCACAGCTTAACCAAACGCGGCGAAACGTAACCTAACATAACTAACGTGCGACAACCATTCTTCTTGGCCTCCCCGGAGACACGCACAACATATTAAATGAGGTCAGAACGTAGAAATGCATGGAAGAGTAACGTATAGCAGAAAATTCGAAGCTAACCTAATCTAAGCCAAACTAGCCTATCCTACACAGTCGTGACGTAACGCAACAGAGCATGCCGCGGCCACTATTGCTGGCATACACGGAGACAAACTGAATTCGATAGGGAGCAGTAGTCCACAGAAATCCATAGACTTGCAGTGTATAGCAGAATGGTCAAAGCCACCCTAACCTAACCAAAGCAAACCTATCCTAACCGAGCATATCATAACTCGACGTAGCGTGACGTGACCACAGTTTCTGTTCACCCCAGAGCGAAGCAGAATATGCTAGAGCAATGGAGATAGCAGAAATCTACTGAACAGCACCGTATAGCACAAAAGCCAAAGCTATCCTTACCAAAGCTCTCCTAACCTAACATAGCCAAACGTAACATAATTCAACCAAACGTGCCGCGACGATTATCGCTGGCTTCCCCACAGTTCTGCAGGGTATGGAAGACAACAGTGGTGCGCAGAAACCTATGTAACAGCTGTGTGTAGATCAAAAATCGAAGCTGTCCTCGCCTAACTCAACCCAACCGTACCTAGCCAAACGAAACGTAACTGGACCTAACGTGCCACTTCTGGCAT
>NW_016925084.1:11507-12681 GCF_001483705.2 Eufriesea mexicana
GCCGACCAGGCGTAAACTAACTCAACCTACAGCGCCGCGGCCACGGTTTGTGGCATCCACGGAGCCGAGCAGAATATATTAGAGGAGAGTAGAGCTCAGAAATCAACATATTAGCCGTGTATAGCAGGCTAGTCAAATCTACCCTAACCAGACCCAAACTAACCTAGCCTAACCAAACGTCCGATACCTCAGCCTAGCGTGGCGAGGCCACAGCTGCTGGCATGTTCACAGCTAAGCAGTATATACTAGAGCAATGCAGAGCGCAGATATACGCCGAACTGCATCGTATAGCGCAAAAGCCAAAGCTCTCCTTGCAAAGCCTATCCTAACATAACCTATCCAAACGTAACATAACTAAACCTAACGTGCCGCGACCATAACTTTTGGCGTCCGCACAGATATACAGAACACGGTAGACCACAGTGGAAAGCAGAAATGAATATATAGCAGTGTGCGGAGCAAAAATCAAAGCTACCCTAACCAAACCCATCATAACCAATCCTAGCCAATCGTAACAACGCTCAACCTAACGTGCCGCGACCTCTATTACTGGCGTCCCCAGAGAAAAGCAGAGTAAGGTAGAGCGCAGTAGAGCGCAGATGTCCATAGAATGGCAGAGCGTACCACAAAAGTCAAAGCTGCCCAAACCGAACACAAGGTCGCATAACTTATCCGAACGTAAGCAAGCTCAAAGTAACATGCCTTGACCACGATTGCTGGCCTCGCAAGAACCAAGGAGAAATTATTAGAGGACATTAGGGCTCAGAAATCCAACGTATAAAGGTGCATAGCACGAAAGTCGAAGATATCCCAACCAAACTTAACCGAACCTAATCCAAGCAAACGCATCCTAACGCGACGTAACGAGTCACGAGCATTATGCTGGCCCACCCACAGTCGAGCTCGGTAAAGGAAGCCGAGAAAAACAGCGTAAAACACAAAACTCAAAGATACCCTAACCACACCTAACATAACCTAACCAAACCAAAGGTACCCTAACTCATACTAACCTGCCGGGGCCGCTATTGCTGCCCTGCCCAGAGCCAAGCAGAATAGACCAGAGCGGCGTAGATCGCAGGAATCGGCAGCATTGCAGCGTATAGCAAAGTAGTGAAAGCTATCCTACCCTAACGTATCCAACCGTAACATGGCCGAGCGTAACCGAGATCAACCT
>NW_016925085.1:0-630 GCF_001483705.2 Eufriesea mexicana
AGTGCTCTAGAATCTGCCTGGAAAATGCAACTTTATTGACATTTTCGACTAATATCGTGGTGAGGTAACTTTCTGTCATAAATAAGGAGCAAAGGTTCTATGGGCCAGCTATGGCCATTGCAATTCCAGAGTATCTGGATGGAAAATTCAATTTTATTTACATTTTCGATTGATATCGTGGTGAGCTGACAACCTTGCATGTATAAGGAGGAAAGATTCTACTGGTGAGCTATAGCCATTGCAATGCTATAGAATCTGGCTGGAAAATACAATTTAATTGCCATTTGCGACTTATATCGTGGTGATCTAACTTTCTTGGATGAGTATGGACGAAAGATTCTATTGGCGTGCCATAGCCATTGCAATTCTATAGTATCTGGATGGAAAATTCAATTTTATTGACATTTTCGACCAATATCGTCGTGACCTGACACCACCTGACACCCTTGAATAGTAAGGAGGAAAGATTGTACTGGCGAGCTATAGCCATTGCAATGCTACAGGATCTGGCTGGAAAATGTAATTTCATTGACATTTTCGGCTAATATCATCGTGAGCTGACGTCCTTACATAAATAAGGAGGAAAGATTCTATTGGCCAGCTATAGCCATTGTAATTCTATAGTATCTG
>NW_016925086.1:0-2602 GCF_001483705.2 Eufriesea mexicana
ATGTATGGATGTATGTATGAATGTATGTAAGAATGTATGGATGGATGTATGTATGGATGAATGCATCCGTGCATATATAGATCTGTGTATTGATGTGTGTATGGATGCATGGATGGATGGATGTATTGGTGGATGGATGTATGGATGGAAGAATGTATGATTCAATGGATGTATGGATGGGTGGATGTATGGATGGGCGGATGTATGGATGTATGGGTGTGTGGATGTATGGATGTATGGATGGATGCGTGTACGGATGGATGGATTTATGAATGTATGGATGTATGTATATATGGATGTATATGCGTCTGTGTATACGGATGTATGCATGGATGTATCTATGCATGTTTGTATGGATGTATGTATGTATGAATGAATGTATGTAGGAATGTATGTATGGATGTATGTGTGGATGAATGTATGGGTGTATGTATGTATGTATGTATGGATGTATGTGTGGATGGATGAGTGTATGGGTGGATGGATATATGTATGTATGCGTGTGCGCATGTATGGATGTATGGATTGGTGGATGTGTGGGTGTATGGATGTATGAATGTGTGGATGTATGTATGTATGGATGTTTGAAGGTATGTATGGATGTATTTATGGGAGTATGTATGTATGGATGAATTGATGTATGTATGGATGTATGTATGGAAGTATGTATGGATGTATGGATGGATGGATTGCTGGATGGATGGGTGGGAGTGTGGAAGGATTGAGGTACGGATGGACGAGTGTACGGATGTGTGGATGTATGGATTTAAATATATATGGATGTATGGATGCACGGATGTTTCGAATGATGGAAGTACGAATGGACGGGTTTATGGATGTATTAACGTGAGGATGTATGGATGTATAACTGGATGGCTGTATGAATGGATAGATTTTTGCACCGATGGATGTATGGATGGCTGGATGTATGGATGGGAGGATGTAAGGATGGGTGGATGTATGGATGGATGTGTGTATGGATGGATGGCTGTATGGATAGGTAGATGTATGGATGGACAGATGTATGGATGGACAGATCTACGGATGTATGGATATATGGATGTTCAAATGTATGGATGTATGGATGGATGGATGTATAGATGGATGTACATATGGATGTATGTATGGTTGTGTGCATGGAGGAATATATGTGTGTTTGTATGGATGTATGAATGGATGTATGTATGGTTGTGTGTAAAGTTGTATGTATGGATGTATGTATGGCAGAATGTATGGGTGTATGTATGGATGTATGTATGGATGTATGTATGGATGTATGTATGGATGTATGCATGGATGTATGTAAGGATGTATATATGGATGTATGCATGGATGTATGTATGGATGTTTGTATGGATGTATGTATGGGTGTATGTATGCATGTGTGTAAGAATGTATGGATGGGTGTATGTATGGATGAATGTATGCGTGCATTTATAGATCTGTGTATTGATGTGTGTATGGATGCATGGATGGATGGATGGATTGGCGTATGGATGTATGGATGGAAGAATGTATGATTCAATGGATGTATGGATGGGTGGATGTATGGATGGGCGGATGTATGGATGTATGGGTGTGTGGATGTATGGGTGTATGGATGGATGCATGTACGGATGTATGGATTTATGAATGTATGGATGTATGTATATATGGATGTACATGCGTCTGTGTATATGGATGTATGCATGGATGTATCTATGCATGTTTGTATGGACGTATGTATGTATGAATGAATGTATGTAGGAATGTATGTATGGATGTATGTGTGGATGAATGCATGGGTGTATGTATGGATGTATGTATGGATGTATGTGTGGATGGATGAGTGTATGGGTGGATGGATATATGGATGTATGCGTGTGCGCATGTATGGATGTATGGATTGGTGGATGTGTGGGTGTATGGATGTATGAATGTGTGGATGTATGTATGTATGGATGTTTGAAGGTATGGGTGTATTTGAGTTAAGTATGTATGAATGTATGCATGTATGTATGTACGGATGTACGGATGTATGGATGTATGGATGTATGGATGTATATATGTCCGGATGTATGGATGGATAGATGTGTGGATCGATAGTTGTTTGGATGGTTGTCTGTATGGTTGGATGGATGAATGGTTCGCTGGGTAGATTGCTGGATGGATGTATGAATGGAGGGATATATGGATCGATGGATGTATGGATGGGTGGAAGTTTGGATGGACGGATGTTTGGAAGTATGGCTGTATGAATGGATGTATGTAAGGATGGATTGCTGTATGGATGGGTGGGAGTGTGGATGAATTGAGGTACGGGTGGACGAATGTATGGATGTCTGGATGTATGGATTTATATAAGTGTGGATGGACGGATGTATCGAATGATGGAAGTACGAATGGACGGGATTATGGATGTATGGACGTGTGGATGTATGGATGTATAACTGGATGGCTGTATGAATGGATAGATTATTCGATCGATGGATGCATGGATGGATGGATGGATGTATGGATGGGGGGATGTACGGAGGTATGGATGTATGTAAGGGTGTTTGTATGCATGTATGTATGGATGTGTGTATGGGAGTATGTAGGGATGTATGTATTGATGTATGCA
>NW_016925087.1:0-289 GCF_001483705.2 Eufriesea mexicana
CCATATCATTGCAATGGATATAGCACGCCAAAGGGATCATTCCTCCATACTTATGCAAGGAAGTTATCTCACCACGATATTAGTCGAAATTGACAATAAAATTGAACTATCCAGCCGGATTCTGCAGCATTGCTATAGCTATAGCAGGCCAAAATGATCTTCCCTCCTTACTTATACAAGGAAGTTGGCTCACCACGATAATAGTCGAAAATGTCAATGAAAATGAATTTTCCAGCAAGATTCTATAGCATTGCAATGGTTACAGTTTGCCAATATAATCTTTCCATCT
>NW_016925088.1:0-8024 GCF_001483705.2 Eufriesea mexicana
TTTGTCCTTAGTACAGTATTCTGCAATTAGGTGGATATCTGCGCCCTACAGTTCTCTAATATTTTCAGCTTGTCTCCGACAAGGCCAGGAAGTGTAGTCTCAGCACGTTATAATGTGCCAGGCAACGTTCGGTTAGGTTTTGTTAGGCTGCGTTTAGTAAGGATATCTTTAAATTTGTGCCTCGCATTGCTATTCGGTGGATTTCTGCTCTCTACTCTGCTCTAGTATGCCCTGCTTGGCTCTGGGGATGGCAACAATAGCGGTGTCGGCAGGTAAGGCTCATTCAAGCTATTTTTGGGTGTGCCCTGTTTGTTTAGGATGGGCCTGGGTAGCTTTGACTTTTCTGATGTACACAGCGACTAAATGGATTTATGCGCTCTACTCTCCAGTATCGTGTTCCGCTTGACTCTGCGGAGGACGGCAGTAATGGTCGCAGCACGTTAGGTTGAGTTGGGTTGCGTTTGCCTATGTTACGGTTGGTCCGGTAGGAAGAGGATGGCTTTGACTTTAGTGCCAAAGTCTGCTACTAGGTGGATTCCTGCGCCCTGCAGCGCTATAATATTTTCAGCCTAAGGCTATGTTTGGTTATGCATTGTTTGTTTGAGTTAGGTTTGTGTAGCTTTGACACTTCCGAAGTACACAGCGTTTCAATGGATTTCTGCGTTCTACTCTCCGCTAATGTGTTCTGAGGGCTCTGGGGTGGCCAGATATAGTGGTCGCGGCAGGTTGGGTTGAGATGGTTTACGTTTCGTTATGTTACCTTTGGCTACGTTGGGAGAAGATAACATTGACTTTAATGCCATAGTTCGCTGTTATGTGGCTTTCTGCGCCCTACAGAGCTCTACTGTTTTCGGCTTGGCTCTGGTAAGGCCAGCAGCAGTGGTCTCGGCACGTTACATTGAGTCAAGTTACGTTCGGTTAGGTTGGGCATTGCTACGTTTGGTTAGGATAGCTTTAACTTCTGCGCTGCACACGTCCATTCGGTGGATTTCTGCGATGCACTGTTTCTGGTACGTCAAGCTTGGCCCTGAGGAGGGCAGCTTAAGCGGTCTCGGCACGTTAGGTTTGGTTAGGCTATGTTTGGCTATGTTGTGATGGTTCAGGTTAGGCTTAGGTAGCCTTGTCCTTCCAGATATGCACAGCTGTCATGCGGATTTCTGCGCCTTACAGAGCTCTAATATTTTCAGCTTGGCTCCGAGAAGACCAGGAATAGTGATCTGGGCACGTTATATTTATTCAGGTTACGCTCGGTTAGGTTGGGTTAGGCTAAGCATCGTTAGGACAGCTTTAACTTGTGTTCTGTACACAGCTATTCGGTGGTCTTCTGTGTTCTACTGAGCTCTAGTATGTCCTGCTTGACTCTTGGGGTGGAAGCTATATCTGTCTCGGCAGGTTAGGTGTAGATTGGCCATGTTCGGCCTTGTTCAGTTGGTTTGGGTTAGGTTTGGATAGCTTTGCCTTTTCAGATGTGCACAGCGTTTCCATGGACTTCTGCGTTCTACTCTCCACAAATGTGTTCCGTTTGGCTCTGGGGAGGCCAGCGATAATGGTCACGGCACGTTAGGTTGAGTTACATTACGTTTAGTTATTAAACGATTGGTTATGTTAGTACAGAACATCTTTGACTTTAGTGCTACAGTCTGCTATTAGGTGCATTTCAGCGCCATACACTGCTCTAATATTTTCAGCCGGTCTCTGGAAAGGCCAGCAATAGTGGTCTCGGCTCGTAATGTTCAGCCAGATTACGTTCGATAATTTTGGGTTAGGCTATGTTTGGTTGGAATAGCTTTATCTTTTGTGCTTTACACTGATATTCGGCGGATTTCTACGGTCTACTGTGTTCTACTATGTCCTGCTCGGCTCTGCGGGGTGAGGGTGCGGCAGCAATAGCCGTCTCGGCACGTTAGGTTAAGTTAGGCAACTTACGGTTATGTCCTGTTGATATGGTTTAGATATGTGTAGCTTTGACTTTTCTGCCATCCACTGGGATTCTAAGGATTTCTGCGTTCTACTCGCCATTAATGTGTTCTGCTTGGCTCTGGAGAGGCCACCAATAGTGGCTCCGGAACATTACGTTTAATCTGGTTACGTCCGGTTATGTTGGGTTAGGGGAGGTTTGGTAAGGGCAGCCATAACTCTTGTGCTCTACACTGCTATTCCGTAGATTTCTGCGATGTACTGTGCTCTAGTGTGGCCTGCGCGGCTTCTGGGGCTGCACAAAAATATGTCTCGGCACGTCGGGCAGAGTTAGGCTACGTTTGGATATGTTCTGTTCGTTTGAGTTAGGTACGTATAGCTTTGATGCTTCCGAAGTACACTGCGATCCTGTGGATTTCTGCGTGCTACCCGCCACTAATGCGTTCTGATTGGCTCTGGGGATGTCACCAATAGTGTATCCGTACCGTTAGGTTGAGTCATGATACGTTCGGCTGTGTTACGATTGGCTATGTTAGGAGAGGGTAGCTTTGACTTTAATGCTCTAGTCTGCTATTAGGTGCATCTCTGCGGCCTAGGGTGGTCCAATATTTACAGCTTGTCTATGGGAAGGCTAGCAATGGCCGTCTCGACACTTTATGTTGAGGCAGTTTGCGTTCCTTTAGGTTGGGTTAGTCTAAGCTTGGGTAGGGTCCCTTTAACTTTTGCGCTGTAGACTGCTATTCGGTGGATTTCGGCTATCCACTGTGCTCTAGTACGGCCTGCTTGTCTCCCGGGAGTGTAGCAATAGATGTCTCGGCACGTTAGGCTGAGTTTGGCTATGTTTGGTTATGTTCTCTTGGTTTGAGTTAGGTTTTTTGTAACATTGACACTTCTGAAGTACACTGCGATCCTATGGATTTCTGCTTTCTACCCGCCACTAATGTGTTCTTCTTGGCTCTGTGAAGGCCAGCAATGGTGGTCGCGGCCGGTTAGGTTGAGGTAGGTTACGCTTAGTTATATTACGTTTGCTTCAGTTAGTAGACGATAGCTTTGACTTTAGTGCTATACTATGCGATTAGGTGGATTCCTGCGCCCTACGGAGCTCTATTATTTTCAGCTCTGCTCTGGAGAGGCCACCAATATCGGTCTCGGCAACTAATGCTCAGCCAGGTTACGTCCATTTAGGTTGGGCTAGGCTAAGTTTGGTTAGGGTAGATCTAACCTTTGTGCTGTACACTGCTTTTCGGGGGACTTCTGCGATCTACTGTGTTCTAGTACGTTCTGCTTGGCTCTGCGGACGCCAGTAATCGTGGTCCCGGCACCTTAAGTAGAGATAGGATGCGTTCCGTTATGATACGTTCTATTAGGTTAGGTTTGGACAGCTTCGACTTTTCGGCTATAAACTGCAATTCTATGGATTTCAGCGCCCGCTATTCCCTAATATTCGCTGCTTGGCTCTGGGGAGGCCAGCAATAGTGACTTCGGCACGTTAGGTTGGATAAGGTTACGTTTGGTTAGGTTAGGAAAGGATAGATCGGACTTTTGTGCTATACACTGCTATGCGCTGGATTTCGGCGCTCTACTGTGTTGTACTATGCTCTGCCTGGATCTGGATAGGCCAGCGTTATCGGTCTCGGCACGTTAGGTTTAGCTCTGTTACGTTCTGTTTGGTTATGTTTGTTTGGGTTTGGTTTGGATAGCTTTGACTTTCGTGGTATACACAGTTGGTCGATGGATATCTGCTCTCTACTGCGCTCTAATACGCTCCGCTTGTCTCTGTGGATGCCGGAAATAGTGGTCCCGGCGCGATAGGTTGAGTTACGTCACGTTTGGTTCGGTACTGTTTGTTTGTGTTAAGAATGGATCGCTTTGACTTGCATGGCAAAGACTGTTATTCGGTGGATTTCTGCACTCTGCTCTGCTCTACTATACACTGCTCGACTCTGCGGTGGCCAGCAGTAGCAGTCGCGACACGACAGGTTCAGTAATGTTACGATTGCTTAGCCAACGTTGGGTTATACTTGATTATCGTGGCTTGGGCTTCTGAGCTATACAACCCTATTCGTTGAATTTCTGCGCTCCACAGTGCTCATGTTTGTTCCGCTTGTCACCTGGTGGGCAAGAAATAGTAGTGTCGACTAGTTAGGCTAAGTTAGTCCACGTTTGGCCGTGTTAGGTTCGGTCAGGTTAGATTAGGATATATTTGACTTCTGAGCTATGCGCTTCTATTAGGTTGCACTCTGTGCTCTACTGTGCTCTAGAATATTCTGCTTGGCTCTAGGGTTTCCAGCAAAAGTGGCCTAGGCATGTTGGGTTAAGTTCTGGTCCGTTTGATTACATTACGTTTGGCTAGATTATGACAGGATATCATTGACTTTAGCGCTATACACTGCTATTCGATGGATTTCTGCGCTCTGCAATGCTCTAGTATGCTCTGCTTGGCTCTGGGGAGCCGAGCAATAATGGTCACGGCTCGTTAGTTTGAGTTATGTTACTTTTGGTTAGGTTACGTTTGCTAGGGCTATGTTTGGATATCTTTGACTTTATTGGCATAGACTGCTGTTCGGCTAACCTCTGAGCTCAAATCTGATCTACTATACGCTGCTCGGCTCCGGGGAGGCCAGCTGTAGGTGTAGCTGCACGTGAGGTTGGGTCAGTTTACGGCTTGTGCATCTTACGATTGGATTCGTTAAGGGGGTTTGCTTTAACTTTTGTGCTCTACACAGCCATCCGGCGGAATTCCGCGCTCTACTGTGTTATAGTATATTCTACTTGGCCCCGGGGAGGCCAGCGATAGTGGTCTCTGCCCGTTAGTATGAATCAAGTTACGTTTGGTTATGTTTGGTTAGCTTGGTTCAGGTAAGGGTAGCGTTGACTCCTCGGCCTATACGCTGCCATACGACGAACCTCTGCGCTCTACTACCCACTAATACGTTATACTTGACGATATGGTGGCCAGCGATCGTGGTCTAGGCACGTTAGATTCGATTAACTTACGTTTGGCTGTGTTACGTTTCGTTAGCTTAGGATACGCTAACTTTGACTCTTGCGCTTTGCACTGCTTTTTGTGTATTCCTTCGCTCTACATTGCTCTACTATACTATGTTCGACCCGCGGGAGGCCAGAAAATGTCGTCGTTGCGCGACAGGACATGTTATATAACGTTTGTTTACGTTAGGTTATGTTAGGATGGGAGAGGGTTGCTTTGACTTTTGCGCCATACGCTGCTGCTCGGCGAGCTTCTGAGCTCTACTGTGCTACAATATGCTCTGCTTTGCTGTGGCGTGGCCAGAAATAGTGGTCGTGGCACGCCAGGTTGTGTTAGATCACGCTTGGCAAGCTCAGGTTAGGCTGGGTGCGGTTCAGATAACTTTGAATTTTTGCTGTACAATACAATGCGGTGGACTTCTGTGATCTACTGCGCTCTAGCATGTTCTGCTTGCCTCTGGGGAGGTCAGAAATCGTGGTATCGGCATGTTAAGTTGAGCTATGTTACGTTTGGTTAGGTCAGGATGGTTTAGGTTTGGTTACGATATTTTCGACTTTTGTGCTATTCAATGCAATGCGAATGTCTTCTACGCTCAACTATTCTCCAGTATATTCTGTTTTTCTCTAAGGAGTTCAGCGATAGTGGTCTCGGCACGTCTGGACAGGATAGCCTACGTTTGTTAGTATTACGTTTGCATATGCTATGATAAGATACAATTGTCTTTTGTGCTATACATTGCTATTCCATGTATTTCTACACACTACGCTGCTATAATCTCCTCCGTTGGACTCTGTGGAGACCAGAAATAGTGGCCTCGGCACGTTAGCTTTTAGCTACGCTTCGCTTGGATATGATATGTTGGTTTGGGTTAGGCTTGGGTAGCTTTGACTTTTCTGCTATACACCGCGATTCTATTAATTCCTGCGCTCTACTTTCCTCTAATATGCTCTGTTTGGCTCAGCGGCGGCCATCAATAGTGTTCGCGTCAGGTTAGGTTGAGTTGTGTTACGTTCGGTTATGTTACGGTTGGTTACGTTCGGAGATAGTAGCTTCGACATTTGCACTGCACACTGCCATTCGGCGGATATCTGCTCTCTACTGTGCTGTAATATGTTCAGCTTCGCTTTGTGAAGGCCAGTGATTGTTGTCTCGGCATGTTAGTTTGAGGTGGGCTATGTTTGCTTAGATCATGTTGATTTGGGTTAGGCTTGGACACCTTCGACTTTCGGGATGTACACTGTTTTTCGATGAATTTCTACGCTCTACTGTTCTCTGCTATACTCCACTCGACTCTGCGGAGGCCAGCAGTAGTGGTCGCGGCACGTTTGGTTCTGATATGTTACGTCTGGTTATATGAGGCTTGGTTAGGTTAGGACAGGGTAGATTTGACCTTTGGGCTATACACCACAATTCTCTCTAATATGCTCTGCATGGCTCTGAGGACGGCAGCAGCGGTGGTCTTGCCGCGATACCTATAGTCAAGTTATATTCGTTTATGTTAGGTTAGCTTGGGTCAGGTAAGGATGGCATTGACTCTTCTGCCATAAAGCTCCATTCAATGGACTTAGCCGCTCTACTCGCCTCTAATACGTCCTGCTTGACGACATGAAGGCCAGAAATAATGGTCTAGGCACGTTAGGTTCGATTAGATTACGTTTGGTTATGTTACGTATTGTCAAGTTCTGATAGAATAATTTTGCCTTTTGTGCCATACACTGCTGTTCGGTGGAAATCTGCACCATACTGTGACATAATATGCTCCGCTTTGCCCTGAAGAGGACAGAAATAGTGGCCGCGGCGCGTTAGGCTGAGTTAGGCTTCGTTCTGCTATGTTACGTTTGTATAACTTTGGCTTTCTTGTCAGAGACCGTTATGCGATGGGTTTCTGCGATCCACTGTACTCTACTATACTCGGCTCGTCTCTGCGGAGGACAGTAACTGCGGTCACTTCTCGTCAGGTTTGGCTATGTTACGTTTGGTTAGACTAGGCATGTCTGCGTTAGGTTAGGATATTTCCGACTTCTGTGCTTTACACTGTAAAGCGGTCGTCTTCTGCGCTCTACTGCTCGCTAGTATATTCCGCTTGTCTCTGCGGAGGCCAGAAATAGTGGTCTCGGCACGTTAGTTTGTGTTAGGTTATGTTCGGTTACTTCACGTTTGGTTAAGTTACGAGTGGATAGATCTGACTTTTGAGCTATACTCTGCTATTCGGTGGATTCATGCGGTCCGCTGTGCTCTATTGTGCTCTTCTCGACTCTGGGGAGGACAGTAACTACGGCCTCGTCACGGCAGGTTGAGTTGGGTTACGTTCGGTTAGGATAAGTTTGGTTAGGGTATGAGAGGGAGGCATTGACTTTTGTGCTATATACAGCTAGGCGTTGAACTTTCGTGCTATACTGCCCTCTAATATGCCCCGCTTGGCTCTGGGTAGGGCAGCAATAGAGGCCTCGGCACATTAGATTCAGTTATGTTACGTTCGCTTAGGGTATGCAAGCTTGCGTTAGGTTTGGATAGCATTCACTTTCTTGGCATAGACTAATATTCGGTGGATTCCTGCGCCCTCCTGTCCTCTAATCTGTTCAGCTTGGCTCCGGGAATGCCGGCAGTAGTGGTCTCGGCACGTTACGCTGAGATAGGCTACGTTTGGTTAAGTTAGGTTAGGTCAGGTTAGGTTAGGGTATCTTTGTCATCTGTGCTCTCCGCAGCAATGCGTCTGTTTTCTCCGCTCTACTGTGCGATAGCATTTTGTGCTAGGCGCTTCGGACATCTGGAATAGTGGTCAAGGAACGTTGGTATTGGTTAGGTTACGTCTGGTTATGTTATGTTTTGTCATGTTGGGCTAGGACAGCTTTGGTTTTTGTGCTACACGCTGCTATTCGGTGCATCTCGGCGCTCTACTGTGCTCTATCATGTTCTGCCTGACTCTGGGGATGCGAGCAATGGTGGTCACGGCAAGATGTATTGGGTTATGTCACGGTTGGTTAGGTTAGGTTGGTTTGGGTTATGTCAGGGTAGCTAAGACTTTTCTGCTGTACACTGCTATTATAAGGACTCATGCGCCCTACTCTCCTTTATCATGTCCTGCCTGGCGATGTGTAAGCCAGCAATAGTGACCTAG
>NW_016925089.1:0-1056 GCF_001483705.2 Eufriesea mexicana
CATACATCCGTCCATCCGTACCTCAATCCATCGATTCATCCATCCGTCCATACATCCATCCACAGATCCTTCCATCCATTCATACGTCCGTCCACCGATCCTTAAATCCATCCATACAATCATACATGCATCAGTACACACATTCATACATACACCCATACATACATTCACCCATACATACATACATACATCCATACATACATCCATACATCCATCCATCCATATATACATACATACAAACATCCATTCATACATCGATACATACATCCGTACCTTCGCCCTTCCATTCACGCATCCATACATCCATCCATCCATCGACCCATCCATTAATCCATCCATCCACCCCTCCTTAAATCCACCCAACAGTCCATCCATCCATGCATACAAACATATATACATCCGTTCGTCCATACATCCGTCCACCATTCCATCCATCCATCCATGCATCCATATACACAACATTACACAGATCCATACATACACCCATACATTCATCCATATATACACCCATACATACATTCCTACATACATCCATCCATACATGCATAAATACGTCCATAGAAAGATCCATGCATACATCAATACATACACCCATACATACGTCCATCCATCCACCTGCCCATAAATCCATCCATCCAGCCATCCTTAAATCCACCCAACCATACATCCATCCATCCATACATCCATACATATATACATTCATACATCCATACATCCGTACATCAATCCATCCATACCACCATCCATTCATACACCCATACATCCGTACAGCCATACATCCATACATAAATACACCCGCACTTCCATTCTTCCATACTCCCATCCATTCATACATCCATTCATCCATACATCGATACACACATAAATCCGTTCATTCGTACACCCATCCTTCGATACATCCATCCAACCATACATCCACATATATATACATCCATACATCCATACATACGAAGATCCCTCCATTCACACGTCAAACCAACCATACATCCGTCTATCCATACAGCCATAGATCCGTACATCCATCCATACACACATCCATATATCCATCCATATATA
>NW_016925090.1:0-1313 GCF_001483705.2 Eufriesea mexicana
GGTGAGTCGAGAAGGTGTGGCAGTGGCAAGATAGTTTTAGCTATGTTATGGTTTGTTAGGTTAGATTCAGAAATGTTTGGCTAGGACAGCTCGGACATTCGTGCAATATAGTGATATGCGGCGGATTTCTGCGCTCTAGAGAGCTCTACAACATTCTGCTTGACCCTGGGGAGGCCAGGAGAAGTGCTCGCGGCACGTTACGTTGAGCTATGCTGCGTTTGATAAGGTATGGTTATGTAAGGTTAGGTTTGAATATCAGCGGCTTTTGTGTTACTCACTGCAACGCGGTTGATTCCTGCTCTCTACTGTGCAAAAGTACATTCCACTTGTCTCTGTTGAGGCAAGAAGTTGCGGTCCCGTCGTGTTCCTTATATTTAGGATACATTTCTATATGTTACGTTTGGCTATCTTAGGACAGGTTAATCTAACTTTTGCGATATACACTGCTTTTCGTCGGATATGTGCGCTCTAATGTGCTCTAGTATGCTTTGCTTCGCCCCAAGGAGGCCATTAATAGAGGTGGCTGCAAGTTACATTGGGTTACGCTATGTTCGCTTAGTCTAGGTTTGCGGTAGCCTTGACTTCTGTGCTATACATTGCTATTCGTTGGATTTCTGCTTTCTACTGTACCCTAATATGTTCCGCTTGGATCTGGGGATCCCAGCAATATACGTCTCATCACGTTGTATTGTGTTACACTATGTTTGGTTAGGTTATGTTAGGTCAGGTTAGGTTAGGGTATCATTCACACGCTTTGCACTGCAGTGCGGTGTATTCTGTGCTCTACTGTGCTCTAATACACTCTGCTTGTCTCTGCGGAGGGCAAGGATGGTGATCTCGTCCTGTTAGGATGGATTATGTTACGTTTGGATGTGTTACGTTTGGATAGGTAGGAATAGTCTACATTCACCTGTGTGCTCAACACTGCTCTTCCGTGGGTTTCTGTGCTCTCCTGTGCTCTACTACATTCTGCCTGGCTCTGGGGTGGCCAGGTGCAGTGGTCGCGTCAAGTCATAATGAGCTATACGACGTATGGTTAGGTTAGATTAGGCCAGGTTGGGTTAGGATATCTCTGACTCTTGTGCTGTGCACTGCGATTTGGTGGATTTGTCCTCTCGACATTGATCTACCGTACACTGCTCGACTCTGGGTTGACGAGCAATAGTGGCCTTGGCACGACAGTTTGTGTTACGTTATGATTGGTTAGGTTAGGTTTGGGCATGTTACGTTAGTACATCTCCGACTTTTGTGTTATTCACTGCATTGCAGCGGATTTCTGCGCACTACTGTGCTCCAGTATATCCTGCTTGTCC
>NW_016925091.1:0-516 GCF_001483705.2 Eufriesea mexicana
TTCCAGCCAGATTCTATAGCATTGCAATGGCTACAGCACGCCAATAGAATCTTTCCTACTTATTTATACACGAAAGTTATTTCACTATGATATTACTCAAAAACGTTAATAATATTGAATTTTCCAGCCAGATTCTATAGCATTGCAATGGCTACAGCACGCCAATAGAATCTTTCCTACTTATTTATACACGAAAGTTATTTCACTATGATATTACTCAAAAACGTTAATAATATTGAATTTTCCAGCCAGATCCTATAGCATTGCAATGCCTATAGTACGCCAATAGTATCCTTCCTCCTTATTTATACACGAAAGTTAGCCCACAACGATATTAGTCGAAAACGTCAATAATTTTGAATTTTCCAGCCAGATTCTACAGCATTCCAATGGCTATATCACGCGAATAGTATCTGTCGTCCTCATTTACGCAAGAAAGCTAGGTCAACACGGTAGTAGTCGATAATGTCAATAAAATTGAATTTTCCAGCCAGATTCAATAGCATTGCCATGGCT
>NW_016925092.1:0-1861 GCF_001483705.2 Eufriesea mexicana
AGTATTGATGTCAAGCACAAAAGTCATAGCCATCATATCTTAACATAACCAATCGTTACATTAGCATACGCAGCCTAATTAAACCTATCGTGGCACGACCACTATTGCTGGCCTCCCGAGATGAGAACAGAGTATTGTAGAACCAGGTAGAGCGCAGAAAGCCGGCAAGGAGCAATGAACAGCACATAATTCAAGGATACCCTTACCTAACCAGACCTATCATGACCTACCCAAACGTAGAATATATAAACCTAAAGCGCCGAGACCTGTATTGCTGGCCTCCCCAGAGGCAAGCAGAACATATCTGAGCGCAGTAGAGCGCAGACATGCACAGAATATCAGCGTATAGCACAAAAGCCAAAGCGATACTAGTTAAACTTTGCCTACCGTAGTCAAACCAAACGAAACCCAGCAAATCAGAACGTGCAACGTCCACCATTTAGCCGCAGGGACAATCTGAGGCTAGTAGAGCAATGCGGAGCGCGGATATTGGCTGAATAGTGTTGCATACCACAAAAGTCGAATCTATCCTAACCAAACCAAGCCTAACCTATCCAAGACAAGCTTAACGTAACACAACCTAATGCGCCGAGGCCACTGTTGCTTGCCTCCTCAGAGCCTAGCAGAACGTATGAGAGCACAGTGGAGCGCAGAAATCACACGTGCAGCGGTGTAAAGCACAAAAGTCAGAGCCATGCTATACTAACCTAACCAAACGTAACATAACCAAACGTTATGTATCTCAACCTAACGTGTCGAGACCACCATTTGTGGCCGCCCCAGAGCCACGAAGAATGTACTAGAGTACAGAAGAGCGCAGAAAGCCACCGCATTGCAGCGTATAGCAGAAAAGTGGCAGCTAACCTCACCAAACCAGTCTTAACTTAACCTAACCGAACGTAGTGCAACCCAACGTGAAGTGCCGAGACAAGTATTGCTGGCCTTCCCAGAGCACAGCAGAATATATTAGAGCAATGTACGGCGTAAAAATCCTCCGGACAGCGGTGAATGGCACAAAAGTCAGCATTATCCTTTCCTGACCTATCAAAACTTAATGCAAATGAACGTAACAAAGCCTATCCTAACGTGCCGAGGCCAAAATTGCTGGCATCCGCAGACTCAAGCAGAATGTACTTGAGCATAGTAGCGAGCATAAAGCCGCCAAATAGCAGCGTATAGCAGAAAAGCCGGAGAAATCACGACAAAACCGGCCCCAACCTAACCTAACCAAACGTAGACTAACTAAACCTACAGTGCCGGGTTCACTATTACTGGCCTCTCCATCGCCATGCGGAGCATGCCAGAGGAGACGGTCCCTCTGAAATCCATAGGATCGCAGGACACAGCAGAAAAGTCAAAGCTTCCCATGCTTGACAAACACAAACGTGACATAACCAAACGTGAACTCTCACAAACTAAAGTGTCGCGGAACCTGTTTCTGGCTTCCTCGGAGTAAATCAGAGCATACAATGTAACAGTAGAGCGCAAAATCCCGACGAATGTCAGTGTGCAGCACAAAAGTCAAAGGAATCCTACCCTAACCAAACCAAACGTAGCATCACCAAACGTTACAAATATCAACCTAACGTGGCGATACCGACATTGCTGGTCTCCCCAGAGACAAGCGATACACGTTAGTGGAGAGTTGAGCGCAGAAATCCATATAACCGTAGTGTATATCAGAAAAGTCACTGCTGCCAAAACCTAACCCAAAGAAACAGAACATAGCCAAACTTATCCTGACTCAACCTAGCGTGCCGAGGCCGCTGTTTTTGCCCGTACCAGAGCCAAGCAGGATATATTAGAGCACAGTAGAACGCGGAAATCCACACAATAACAGTGTACAGCAAAAAAGATGAAG
>NW_016925093.1:0-646 GCF_001483705.2 Eufriesea mexicana
ATTCACCAAGCTATATCAGATTACAGATTTTGAATAGACATATTCTTTGGCAAGTAGATGGCACTTTTTGCCATTGGATAGGAGGTGATAGGCGATCTATTCACCAAGCTATATCAGATTACAGATTTTGAATAGACATATTCTTTGGCAAGTAGATGGCACTTTTTGCCATTGGATAGGAGGTGATAGGCGATCTATTCACCAAGCTATATCAGATTACAGATTTTGAATAGACATATTCTTTGGCAAGTAGATGGCACTTTTTGCCATTGGATAGGAGGTGATAGGCGATCTATTCACCAAGCTATATCAGATTACAGATTTTGAATAGACATATTCTTTGGCAAGTAGATGGCACTTTTTGCCATTGGATAGGAGGTGATAGGCGATCTATTCACCAAGCTATTACAGATTATTGATTTTGAATATACCTATACTTTGGCGAGTAGATGGCTCTAATTGCCATTTAATTGGAGGCGATAGGCGATCAATTCACCAAGCTATAACATGTTATAGATTTTGGATAGACCTATGCTGTGGCAAGTAGGTGGCTGCACTTGCCATTGGATTCAATGCGTTAGGAGATCTATTCACCAAGCTATAACGGACTATAGATTTTCAATAGACCTCTTCTCTGGCAAGAAGA
>NW_016925094.1:0-255 GCF_001483705.2 Eufriesea mexicana
GTAGAGCGCAGAAATCCAACGTATAGCAATGAATAGCACAGAAGACAGAGTTGACTATCGTAATCTAGCCAAACGCAACATATCCAACCGAAGCATAACCCAGCCTAACATGTCCAGACCACTTTTGCCGGCATCGACAGAGACACGCAGAACGTACTAGGGCACAGGAGGTCGCAGAAATCGACCGCATTACTGTGAACAGCACATAGGCCGCAGATATCCGGAGGCAAACTGACATATCCTAACATATCCAAA
>NW_016925095.1:0-515 GCF_001483705.2 Eufriesea mexicana
CTATGCGACCTATTAAACAAGCTATAACAGATTATAGACATTGAATAGACGTATTCTCTGGCATGTACATGGCTGTACTTGCCGTTGGATTGAAGGCGATAGGCGATCTATTCACCAAGCTGTAACGGGTTATAGATTTTGAAAAGCCTATTCTCTGGCAAGTAGATGGCTGCCCTTGCCATTGGTTAAAGACGCTAGGCGACCTATTAACCAAGCTATAACAGATAATATATGTTGAATAGACCTATTCTCTGGCAAGACAATGGCTGTACTTGCCATTGGATTGAAGGCGTTAGGCGACCTATTCACCAAGCTACAACAGATTATATACTTTGAATAGGACTATTCTCTGGCCAGTAGGTGGATATACTTGCCATTGGATTCAAGGCGTTGGGCGTTCTATGCACCAACATGCTAAAACAGGTGATAGATTTTGAATATACTTATTCTCTGGCAAGTAGATGGCTGTACTTGACATTCGATTGAAGGCGTTAGGCGATCTATACACCAAGTTA
>NW_016925096.1:0-313 GCF_001483705.2 Eufriesea mexicana
CTGGTAAATTCAATTTTACTGACATTTTCGATTGATATCGTGGTAATCTAACTTTCTTACGTAGGTTAGGAGGAAAGATGCTTTTTCAGTGCTATAGCCATTCCAATGATATAGTTTGTGGCTGGAAAATTCAATTTTATTGGCATTTTCTACTATTACCGTGGTGAGCAAACCTCCTTGCATAAGTAAGGGGGAAAGATACTATTGGCGTGCCATAGCCATTGCAATGCTATGGACTCTGGCAGGGAAGTTCAATTTTACAGACATTTTCGACTAATATCGTGGTGAGCCACCCTTCTTGCAGAAATAAGGA
>NW_016925097.1:0-8256 GCF_001483705.2 Eufriesea mexicana
TATGGATGAATGGATATATGGATGGATTGAGGTATGGATGGATTGAGGTATGGATGGGAGGATATGTGTATGTATGGTTGTATGGATGTGTATATATATGTATGTATGGACGGATGGATGTATCGAAGGCTGGAGGTATGAATGGATGGATTTATGAATATATCGGTGGTCGATGTATGGATGTATGGATGGATGGATGGATGGATGGATGTATGGACGGATGTACGTATAGATGTATGGATGTATGGATTTATGGGTGTATGGATGTATGGATGTACGAATGTATGGAAGTACGGATGTATGGATGTATGGAGGATGGATGGATGTATGTATTGGTGCATATATGGATGTAATGATGGGTTGATGGATTGGTGGATGGATGTATGGATGGATAAATGTATGGATCGATGTATCTATGGATGGATTGGTGTATGGAAGGATGGACGTATGGATAGATGGGTGGATGGATGGATGGACGCATGGATGGTTGGGTGTATGTATAGATTGAAGAATGGATGGAGTGATGAACGGATGCATGTATGTGTGTATGGATGTATGTATGGATGTATGTAAGAATTTATGAATGGATGTATGTATGGATGTGTGTATGGGTTTATGTATGGATGTGTGGATTGCGTATGGTTGTATATATGGATGGATGACTGCATGGTTGGACGGATTTCTGGATGTATGGATGTTTGGGTCTATGGATGTACGAATATATGGATATACGGATGTATGGATGTATGAATGTATATATGGATGGATGTACAGATGGGTAGATGTATTTTTGGGTGGATGTATGAATGGATGGATGTGTAGAAAGGTGGATGTATGTATGGATTTATGTATGGATGAATAGTTGTATGGATGGATGGTTGTATGAATGGATGGATGATTGGATGTACGGATGTGTGACTGGATGAATGGTTGGGTGAATGGACGGAAGTATGAATGTATGGATGGGCGGATGAACGGATGCGTGGATGGGTGGATTGGTGTATGGATGTATGTACTGATGGATGGATGTATGTGTGCATGAATGGGTGTGTGGATCGTTGGATGGATGGACGTATGTATGGGAGTTTGTATGGATGTATCTATGGATGTATGTATGGTTGTGTGTAAGGATGTATGTATGGATGCACGTGTGGTTGAATGTATGGGTGTATGTATGGATGTGTGTATTGATGTATGTATGGTTGTATGGATGCGTGGACGGATGGGTTGGTGGACTGACGTACGGATGGATGGATGTATGCATCGGTGGATGTATGAATGGGTGGACGTATGGATGGATGGCTGTATGGATGAATGGATTTATGGATGGATTGAGGTATGGATGGATTGAGGTATGGATGGACGGTTGTTCGGACGTATGGATGTATGGATGTGTATATGTATGGATGTATGGACGGATGGATGTGTCGAATGATGGAAGTACGAATGCATGGATTTATGGATATATGGATGGTGGATATATGGATGTATGGATGGATAGATGTATGAATGGATGGATGTATGGACTGATGTACGTGTAGATGTATGGATGTATGAATGTATGTGTGTATGGAAGGATGGATGTATGGATGGATGGGTGGATGGATGGATGGACGTATGGATGGTTGGGTGTATGTATAGATTTAAGTATGGATGGAAGGATCAACGGATGTATGGATGTATGTATGGACGTATGAATGTATGTATGCATGGATGTATGTATGGATGTATGTATGGATGTATGTATGGATGTATGCATGGATGTATGTATGGATGTTTGTATTGGTGTGTGTATGGATGTATGTATCGGTGTATGTAAGAATTTATGGATGGATGTATGTATGGATGAATGTATAGGTGTATGTATGGATCTGTGTATTTATGTGTCTATGGATGCGTGGAAGGATGGCTTGATTGGTGGATGGATGTTTGGATGGAAGTATGTAAGCATTCATGGATGTATGGATGGGTGGATGTTTGGCTGGATGGATGTATGGAAGTATGTATGTATGTATGTGTGTATGTATGGATGGATGGTTGTATGGGTGAGTGGAAGTGTGAATGGATTGGGGTACTTATGGACGAATTTACGGATGTATGGAAGTATGGATTTATATATTTATGGATGTATGGATGTATGGATGTATATATGTATGGATGAATGGGTGGATGTATGGATGTATGGATGTATGGATGGATGTATGGATGTATGGATGTAAGGGTGTATGCATGTATCGATGTACGAATGTATGGATGTACGAATGTAAGGATGTATGGATGGATGGATGTTTGTATTGGTGTATGTATGGATGTAATGATGGATTAATGGATTGGTGGATGGATGTATGGATGGATATATGTATGGATCGATGGATGTATGGAAATGTATGTTTGAATGTTTGTATGGGTGTGTGTGGGTGCATGTATGAATGTGTGGATGTACGTATGCATGTATGTGTGGATGGATGGTTGTATGGTTGGACGGGTTTGTGGATGTATGTATGTGTGCACGTATGGGTGTACGAGTGTTTGGATGTACGGATGTATGGATTTATCGATGTATGTATGTTTGGATGTATGGATAGATATATGAATGGAACGATGGATGTACGGATGGATTCATGTATGGATGGATGGCTGTATCGATAAATGGTAGTATGGATGGATAGATGTATGGATGGGTGGATCTACTGATGTATGGATGTATGGATGTGTGGATGTGTGGAAGTATGGACGTACGTGTGGATGTGTTAATGCATGTATGTATGGCTGTATGGATCGATGGATTTATGGATTGGTGGACGTATGGGTGGATGGGCGTATGGAAGGATGGAAGCAACGATGGATGTATGTATGGATGGATGGCTGTATGGACGGATGGATGTATGCATGGACGTATGTATGGATGTTTGAGGGGATGTATGTATATATGTTTGTATGGATGTATTGACGCAAGTATTGGTGTACGTATGGATGTATGTATTGACGAATGTGTTGGTGTATGTATGGATGTATGTATTGATGTATGCATGGATGCATGGACGGATGGAACGATGGATTGTTCAATGGATGAATGGATGGATGGATGTATGGTTCGATGCATGCGTGGATGGGTGGAGGTATGGATGGATGGATGAATGGAGGGATGTATGTACGGATGGATGGATGTATGGGTGGATGGGTTTATGGATGTATGTATGTATAAATGTATGGATGCACGGTTGGACGGATGTACGGATGGATGGATGTATGTATGTATGGATTTATTGATGTACGCATGTATGGATGTACGGATGCATGGATATATGGATATGTGGGTGGATGAATGGATGGGTGGATGGACGGAAGAACGGATGCATGTACGGATGTATGTATGGATATATCTATGGATGTATGGATGGGTGTGTGTATGCATGTTTGCATGGATTTACGTATGAATGTATGGATGGGTGTATGAACGAATATATGTATGGATGTATGGATACGAGTATGGAAGGGCGTATGTATGGATGCATGTATGGATGGATGTATGGAAGCATGCACGGATGTATGTATGGATGTCTGTATGGATGTGTGTATGTATGTATGGATGTATGTAAGTATGTATGTATGGATGTATGTATGGATGAATGTATGGGGGTATGTATGGATGAATGAATTGATGTATGTATGCATGTATGGATGGAAGGATGTATGGATCGATCGATGTATGAATCGTTGGGCGTATGGATGGATGGATGTATGGAAGGATCGATGTATGTATGTATGGATGTATGGAAGGACGTATGTATGGATGTTTGTATGGACGAATGTATTGGTGTATGTATGGATACATGCTATGATGTATGTATGGATGTATGTATGGATATAATGGAGGATTGGTGGATTGGTGGACGGATGTATGGATGGATATATTTATGGATCGATGGATGTATGGATGGATGGGTGTATGGAAGAATGGATGTATGGATGGATGGATGTATGGATGGATGGCTGTATGGATGGTTGTGTGTATGCATAGATTGAAGTATGGATGGCTGGGTGAACGGATGTATGGATGTGTGCATGGATGTATGTATTGATGTTTGTATGGATGTATGTAAGGATGTATGGATGGATGTATGTATGGATATATGGATGGATGTATGAACGGATATATGTATGGATGTATGGATGCGTGCATGGAAGGACGTATGTATGGACGCATGTATGGGTGGATGTATGGAGGCATGTACGTATGTATGAATGGATACATATATGAATGTATGTATGGCTGAGTGTATGGATGTATGTATGGATGTATTTATGGATGTGTGTGGGTGTATGTACGAATGTGTGGATGTACGTATGGATACATGTATGTCTGGATGATTGCATGGTTGGACGGGTTTATGGATGTATGTATGTGTGCACGTATGGGTGTACGAATGTTTGGATGTACGGATGTATGGACGTATCGATGTATGTATGTATGGATGTATGGATGGATAGATGTATGGAACGATGGATGTATGGATGGGTGCTTGTATGAATGGATGGACGTATGGTTCGAAGAATGTATGGAAGTGTGGATGCATGTATGGATGGATGTATGGAATGACGGATGTGTGCATGGATGTATGTATGGATGTATATATGGCTGTATGCATGGATGTATGTATGGATGATCGTATGGGTGTATGTATGGATGTATGTATTGATGTATGTATGCATGTATGGATGGATGGATGTACGTATCGAACGATGTGTAGATGGTTCGATGTATGGATGAACGGATGTATGGAAGGATGGTTGTGTGGATGAATGGATTTATGGATGGTTGGCAGTATCGACAAATGGATGAATGGATGGATAGAGGTATGGATGGACGGATCAACTGATGTATGGATGTATGGATGTATATTTGCATGAATGTATGAATGAAAGAATGTATGTGTGCAAGCATGTTTTTATGTAGGGATGTATGGATGTATGGATGTATGTATATATGGATGTGTGGATGGACAGATGTATGGAAAGATGGATGTATGGATGGGTGCTTGTATGGATCGACGGATGCATGTTTCGATGGATGTATGGATGGGTGGATGTATGGATGGATGGATGTGTTGAAAGATGGACGTATGGATGGATGTATGTATTGATCAATGGTTGTCTGGCTGGATGGATGTATGGATGGATTGCGGAATGGATGGACGGATGTACGGATGTATGGATGTATAGATGTATATATGTATGGTCGTATGGTTGTATGCATGTATGGGTTAATCGATGTACGAGTGTATGGATGTACGGATGCATGGATGTATGGATTTGTGCGTGGATTGATGGCTGGGTGGATGGTCGTAAGAACGGATGTATGTATGGTCGTTTGTATGAATGTATGTATGGATGTGTGCATGGATGTACGTATGGATGTTTGAATGGATGTATGTATGGATGTATGTAAGAATGTATGTACGGATGTATGTATGGATGTTTGTATGCGTGTATGTATGGATCTGTGTATTGATGTATGTATGGATGTATGGGTGTGTGGATGTATGGATGTATGGATGGATGGATGTATGGGTGGATGGATTTATGGATGTATGTATGTATAAATGTATGGATGTATGGTTGGACGGATTTACGGATGGGTTTATGTATGTATGTATGGATTCAATGATGTACGCATGTATGGATGTACGGATGCATGGATATATGGATATGTGGGTGGATGAATGGATGGGTGGATGGACGGAAGAACGGATGTATGTACGGATGTATGTATGGATATATTAATGGATGTATGGATGGGTGTGTGTATGCATGTTTGTATGGATTTATGTATGTATGTATGTAGGGTTGTATGGACGAATATATGTATGAATGTATGGATACGAGTATGGAAGGGCGTATGTCTGGATGCATGTATGCATGCATGAATGGAACCATGTACGGATGTATGTATGGATATATCTATCGATGTATGTATTGATGCGTGTATGGATGTGTGTGGGGATGTATGGATGGATGTATGTATGGATGTGTGTGAGTGTATGTATGTATGTTTGGATGCACGTATGGATGTATGTATGGATGGGTGGTTGTATGGTTGAACGGATTTAGGGATGTGTGTATGTGTGCATGTATGTATGTGCGAATGTATGGATGTACGGTTGTATCGATGTATGTATGGATGAATGTATGGGTGTATGTATGGATGTATGTATTGATGTATGTATGCATGTATGGATGGAAGGACGTATGGATCGATCGATGTATGGATGGTTGGATGTATGGATGGATGGATGTATGGAAGGATGGATGTATGGATAGATGGATGTATGGATGGATGGCTGTATCGATAGATGGATATATGGATGGATCGAGGTATGGATGGACGGATCTTCTGATGTACGGATGTATGGATGTATATATGAATGGATGTAAGGGTGGATGGATGGATGGATGTATGTATGCGTTAATGGAATGGCGAGTGTGCGGATGTATGTATGGGTGGATGTATGGATGTATGTATGGATGTATGTACGGATGTATCTATGCATGTATGTATGGATGAGTGTATGGGTGTATTTATGTGTCTATGGGTGTATGTATGTATGTATGTATCGATGGATGAGTGTATGGGTGGATGGATATATGGATGTATGTGTGTGTGGATGTATTGATGTATGTATGGATGAACGTATGGATGGATGAATGTATGAATGTATGGATGTATGTATGGATGTATGTACGGATGTATCTATGCATGTATGTATGGATGAGTGTATGGGTGTATTTATGTGTCTATGGGTGTATGTATGTATGTATGTATCGATGGATGAGTGTATGGGTGGATGGATATATGGATGTATGTGTGTGTGGATGTATTGATGTATGTATGGATGAACGTATGGATGGATGAATGTATGAATGTATGGATGTATGTATGGATGTGTGCATGGATGTATGTATGGATGTATGAATGAATATATGTATGGACGTATGTATGGATGTATGTTAGAATGTATGTATGGATGTATGTACGGATGAATGTATGCGTGTATGTGTGGATCTGTGTATTGATGTGTGTATGTATCTATGGGTGTGTGGATGTATGGATGTATGTATGGATGTTTGTATGGATGAATGTAAGAATGTATGCATGGATGTATGTATGAATGTTTGTATTTAGGTATATATGGATGTATGAATGGATTTATGTATGGGTGGATGAGTGTATGGGTGGATGGATTTATGGATTTTTGGGTGTGTGGATGTACGGATGTATGGATGGATGTATGTATGTATGTATGTATGTGTGTATGTATGAATATATGGATGTATTTGAGTTATGTATTTAAGGATGTGTGCATGTATGGATGTACGAATGCTTGGATGTACTGATGTATGGATGTATCGATGTACATATGTATCGATGTATGGATGGATAGATGTATGGAACGATGGATGTATGGATGGGTGGTTGTATGGATGGGTGGATGTTTGGTTCGATGGATGTATGGATGGGTGGATGCATGTATGGATTAATGTGTGGAAAGGTGGGTGTATGCATGGATGTATGTATGGATGTTTATACGGATGTATGTATATATGTATGTGTGGATGTATGGAAGGATGTATGTATGGACGTCTGTATCGACGAATGTATTGGTGTATGTATGGATGTATTTATTTATGTATGTATGGTTGTATGGATGGATGGATGGATGGATTGTTGTATGGATGTATGGATGGACGGAAGGATGGATTGTTGTATAGATGTATGGATGGATGGATGTATGGTGCGATCGATGAGTGGATGGATGGATATATGGATGGATGGATGTATGGATGTATGTATGGATGTTTGCATGGACGTATGCATGGATGTATGCATGTATGTATGTATGGATGTATGTATGGTTGTATACATGGATGTATATATGCGTGTTTGCATGGACGTTTGTATGGGTGAATGTATGGATGTATGCATGGATGTATGCATGTGTGTGTGTGTATCGATGTATGTATGGTTGTATGTAAGAATTTATGTATGAATGTATGTATGAATGAATGTATGTTTGTATGTATGGACCTGTGTATTGATGTGTGTATGGATGAATGGATGGATGAATGGATTGGTGGATGTATGTATGGATGGAAGGATGAATGGATCGATGGATGTATGGATGGGTGGATGTTTGGATGGATGGATGTATCGGAGTATGTACGTATGTATGGATGTATGTATGGACGGATGGCGGT
>NW_016925097.1:11816-13208 GCF_001483705.2 Eufriesea mexicana
ATGTATGGAGGGATGGATGTATGGAAGGATGGATTTATGGATGGGTGGCTGTATCGATAAATGGATCTATGAATGGATAGAGATATGGATGGACGGATCTACTGATGTATGGATGTACGGATGTTTATATGTATGGATGTATGGATGGATGGATGTATGGTTAGATGGACTTATGGGCGGGTGTATGGATGGATGGATGTGTGGATGCGTTAACGGAATGGCGAATGTGCGGATGTATGCATGGGCGGATGTATGGATGTATGTATGGATGTATGCACGGATGTATCTATGCATGTATGTATGGATGAGTGTATGGTTGTATGTATGGGTCTATGGATGTATGTATGGATGTATGTATGTATGGATGAGTGTATGGGAGGATGGATATGTGGATGTATGTGTATGTGTATGTATGGATGTACGGATGGACGGACGTATGGATGGATGGATGTATGAATGTATGGATGTATGTAAGGATGGATGTCTGATTGTATAGATGTATTTGAGATATGTATGTACGGATGTATGTATGTATGGATGTATGGATGTGCGAATGAAAGGAGGTACGGATGCATGGATGTATGGATGTGTGGGTGGATGAATGGACGTGTGGATGGACGGAAGGACGGATGTATGTATGGATGTTTGTACGGATGAATGGAAGGATGTATGCATGGATGTATGTACGGATGTTTGTATTTATGTATATGTGGATGAATGAATGGATGTATGTATGGTTGGATGAGTGTATGGGTGGATGGATTTATGGATGTATGGGTGTGCGGATGGATGGATGTATGGATGGATGGATGTATGGATGTATGCATGTATGGATGTATGCATTTATGGATGTATGTATGTAAGAATGTAAGGATGTAAGAATGTATGTATTCCTGCATATTTGGATGTATGGATGTATGGATGTATGTATGTATGTGTGGATGTGTGGGTGCATGTATGTATGGCAGTATGTATGGATGGATGTTTGGATTGGTGGACGTATGGATGGATGGGCGTATGGAAGGATGGAAGCACCGATGGGCGTATGAATGTATGGATGGCTGTATGGACGGATGGATGTATGCATGTATGTATGTATGGATGTTTGAATGGATGTATGTATAAATGTATGTATGGTTGTATGGAAGGACGTATGTATGGATGTATGTATGGACGATTGTATTGGTGTATGTATGGATGCATGTATTGATGTATGTATGGATGTGTGGTTGGATGGATGGGTGGAAGGATGGATTGTTGTATGGACGTATGGATGAATGGATGGATGGAAGGATGTATGTACGAATGGATGGATGTATGGGTGGATGTATTTATGGATGTATGCATGTTTGAATGTATGGATGTATGGATGGGCGGATATCCGGATGGATG
>NW_016925098.1:0-782 GCF_001483705.2 Eufriesea mexicana
CCAGACCGCAACTCCTGACTCCCAGTGAGCCAAGCAGAATATACTAGAGCGCACTGGACTACGGAAATCCACGGCGTTTCAGTGTAGACCACAAAATCAGGGATACCTTTACGCAACCTGACCAAACATAACCAAACCAAACATAGACTAACTAAACCTAATGGAACGAGACCACCACTTCTGGCCTCCCACAGAGCATATTAGAGTTCAGTACACAACAGAAATCCACCATACAGCATTATGTAGCACAAACGTCAAAGCCATCCTGTTCTAACCCATCCCACCCTAACATAACCAAATGAAGTGTAACTCAACCTATCGTGCCGCGACCAGTATTGCTGGCCTCCACAGAGTCGAGCAGAGCATATTATAGTAGAGTAGAGCACAGAGATACATATCGTCTAAGTGTATAGCAGATAAGTCTAAACTGTCCAAGCCTAACCGAGGAAAGCTTTACACAACCAAACGTATAGTGTCCCAACATAATGTGCCGAGGCCACTATTGCGGGCATCCCCAGGGCCAAGCAGAACATACTAGAGCACAGTAGAGAGCCGAGGCCCACCGCATTACTGTGTACAGAGCAGAAGTCAAAGATATCCTGTCCTACCCCAAACAAAGCGGAACAAGGCAACCGTAAGCTAACTCAACCTATCGCACCGCGGACACTTCTACTGGCCTCGCCAGAGCCGAGCAGAACATATCAGAGGAGAGTCGAGCTCAGAAATCCATAGAATCGCAGTGTATAGCAGAAAAGTCAAAGCTATACAAACCTAACACAAGC
>NW_016925099.1:0-550 GCF_001483705.2 Eufriesea mexicana
TGTAAAAATAATACTAGTAATAGTGAACGAAGAACTGGTGATTTATGTGCAGCATATATAGAGGACCAAAATTATAAATGTTCAACAAATACAATTAAATTAACTCATAAATGATTAATGATATTTAATCATTCCAATCGGTGCAACAAGTACAACAATACTATTAAGCCTAAATGAGCCAAGGTATACTAGAATAATTTGTTGGACTTTATGGAATTACGAGCGGTTATCATTCCACGAAATTTATTAGGTACACACAAAGAACTAAAACAGAACAAGTTGGGAGAGTTAAGTGATTGATACAGAAAGAGCCCAGCGTTGCTTTAATATATTAGTTTGTCTACTAAATGACGTTTTATTTACAACAGAAAGAACTGGAAAGTAACGAAGTAAAAAGATTTTATAATAAACGATTTCTATTGTACTCGGACAGCACCTGCTCTCCCACGCCACCGACAAACAAAGGCTATGAGTGAACTTGGGTCATCCTACAAAAGCGAAGATCGGCATCGTGTCGATAGAACGTTCTGGAAGGCCAGCGATCGGCAAC
>NW_016925100.1:0-512 GCF_001483705.2 Eufriesea mexicana
AATAGCGGCCGCGGCACGTTAAGTTGTGTTATCTTACATTTGGTTAGGTTAGGTCTGATAGGGATAAATTGCGATATCTTTCACTTTCGTACCTTCAACTGCCATCATATGGACCTCTGCGTTCTACTCTCCTCTAATATGCCCTGCTTGGCGATGGGGAGGTCAGTAATAGTGGTCTCGGCGCGTTAGTTATAGTTAGGCATCGTTTGGTTGAGTTATGTTTGTTTGTGTTAGGTTTGGATAGCTTTGACTTTTGTGGTATACACTGCTGTACATTGAATTTCTGCGCTCTACTGTGCTCTACTGTATTCGGCTTGTCTATGGGGATGCCAGTAGTATTGTTCCCGGCCAGTTCTGTCGAGTTAGGTTACGTTTGGTTGCGTTACGTTCGTTTGGGTTAGGTTTGGATAAATTCGACTATCGCGGTGTACGCAAGGTGGATTCCGTCGTCTACTGTGCTCTAGTATGTCCTGTTTGGCTCTGTGGGAGCCTGTAATTGTGCTCTCGGCGCG
>NW_016925101.1:0-517 GCF_001483705.2 Eufriesea mexicana
CAGGGTAGATTCTGTTGGCGTGCTATAGACATTGCAATGCAGTAGAATCTGGCTGGAAATTTCTATATTATTGACATTTTCGACTAATATCGTGATGAGCCAACTTTCTTGCATAAACAAGGAGGGAAGATTATATTGGCAAGCTATAGCCACTGCAATGCTACAGAATCTCGCCTGAAAATTCAATTTCCTTGACTTTTTCGAGTAATATTGTGGTGCGCTGCCTTTCTTGCAGAAATAAGGAGGAAAGATACTTTTGGCGTGCTATATCCACTGCAATGATATAGAATGTGCCTGGCAGATTCAATTCCATTGACAGCTTCGACTGGTATCGTGGTGAGATATCTTTCTTTCATAAATAAGAAGGTGAGATTCTACTGGATTTCATAAATAAGAAGGTGAGATCCTACTGGCGTGCTATAGACATTGCAATGCTATAGAATTGTCCTGGAAGATTCAATTTTATTGTCATTTTCGACTAATATCGTGGTGAGATTGCTTCCTTTCATTAGAAGGA
>NW_016925102.1:0-269 GCF_001483705.2 Eufriesea mexicana
ACGTGAAGAGACCATTATTGCTGTCATCCGCAAATGCAAGCAGAATGTACTAGAACACATCAGATCGCTGCAATATACAGAACAGCAGTGTATAGCACAAAAGTCAGGGATACCCTAACCAAATTTTACAGAATCGGGCATAACCGAACGTAGAATAGTTAAACCTAACAGGTCCAGACCTCTAATGCTGGCTTGCACAGAGCTAGCCAGAAAACATCAGAGCACAGCAGAGCACAGAAAGCCATAAAAGAGCAGCGATTAGCAAAAAC
>NW_016925103.1:0-654 GCF_001483705.2 Eufriesea mexicana
AGATTCTATTGGCGTGCCATCGACACTGCAATTCTATAGTATCTGGATGGAAAATCCAATTTTAATGATATTTTCGACAAATATCGTGTCGAGCTAACTTTCTTGCATAAATAATGAGGAATGAATCTTTTGGCGGGCTATAGCCATTGAAACGGTGTAGCATCTGGTACGAAAATTCAGTTTCATTGACATTTTCGACTAATATCGTGGTGAGGTATCTTTCGTGCATAAATAAGGAGGAAAGATGCTATTGCCGTGCTATAGCCATTACAGTGCAATTGAATCTGCCTCGAAAATTCAATTTTATTGACATTTTCGACTAATATCGTGGTGAGGTATCTTTCGTGCATAAATAAGGAGGAAAGATGCTATTGCCGTGCTATAGCCATTACAGTGCAATTGAATCTGCCTCGAAAATTCAATTTTATTGACATTTTCGACTAATATCGTGGTGAGGTATCTTTCGTGCATAAATAAGGAGGAAAGATTCTTATGGCCAGATATAGCCATTGCAATTCTATAGTTTCTGGATGGAAAATACAATTTTATCGTCATTTTCGACTAATATCGTGGTGACATATCCTTCTTCCGTATGTAAGGAGGAAAGATTCTACTGGCGAGCTATAGCCATTGCAATGCTACAGAATCTGGCTG
>NW_016925103.1:709-1170 GCF_001483705.2 Eufriesea mexicana
TAACTTTCTTGTATAAATAAGGAGGAAAGATACTATTGCCGTGCTATAGCGATTAAAATGCTATAGAATCTGCCTCGAAAATTCAAATTTATTGGTATTTTCGACTAATATCGTGGTGAGGTGACTTTCTTGCATAAATAAGGAGGACAGATTCTATTGGCCAGCTATGGCCATTGCTATTGTATAGTATCTGGATGGAAAATTCAAATTTATTGACATTTTCGACTAATATCGTAGTGAGCTGACACCCTTGCATGTGTAAGGAGGAAAGATTCTACTGGCTAGCTATAGCCATTGCAATGCTATAGAATCTGGCTGGAAAATTCAATTCTATTAACATTTTCGACTAATATCGTGGTTAGCTAACTTTCTTCGATGAATGTCTACGAGAGAATCTGTTGGCGTGCCATCGCCATTGCAATTCTATAGTATCTGGATGGAAAATTCAATTTTAATGACAT
>NW_016925104.1:0-4921 GCF_001483705.2 Eufriesea mexicana
GGTAGCTCTGACTTTTCTGCTGCACACTGCTAATCTATGGATTCCTGAGCGCTGCTCTCCTCTCCCATATCCTGCATGTCTCTGGGGAGACAAGCAGTTGTGGTCGTCGCACGTTACGTTACGTATGCTTATGCCACGATTGGTCAGGTTAGGAAGGGGTAGTTTTGACTTTTGCGCAATACATTGCGGTTGTATAGATTTCTGCGTTCTACTCTCGTCTAATATGTTGTGCTTGGCTCTGTGGATGGCAGCAATACAGGTCTCGTCATGTTAGGTTGGGTTAGGCTACGATTGGTTGGGTTATGTTGGTGTGGGTTAGGTTTGGAATGCTATGACTTAACTCCTATACACTGCGATCCTATGGATTTCTACGCCCTACTCTCCTCTAATATGTTCTGCTCGGTTCCCGGGAGGCCAGCAATTGTGGTCGCCGCACGTTAGCTTCAGTTAGGTTGCGTTTGGTTATATCAGGCTTGTTTGGGTTGGGACAGGATGTCTACGACTTCTGCTCTGTGCACGGTAATACGGTGGACCACTGAGCCCTACCGTGGCCTAGTATACTCTGCTTGGCATCGTGGTACCGGAAATTGTGGTCTTAGAACTTTAGGTTGGGTTAGGTTACGTTTGGTTGTCTTACGTTCTCCTGGGTTAGGTTAGAATATCTCTGGCTTTTCTGCTATACATTACCATTCCTTGGACTTCTGCTCTCTCCTCTCTTTTAATATGATCTGCTTGGCGATGGCGTGGCCAGCAATAGTGGTCTCGGCTCGACAGGTTTAGTCATTCTACGTTTGGTTAAGTCAGGTTATGACAGGTAAGGTCAGTGTATCTTTGACATTTGTGCTATTCGCTGCTATTTGGTGGCTTTTTGCGCTTCTACTGTGCCCTATTTTATTCTGCTTGACTGTGGGGTTTCCAGTAATAGTTGTCTCGGACGAGGGATAAATTAGGATTCGTATGGCATTATTACGTTCCGATAGGTTAAGATGGGGCAGTCTCAAGTTTAATTCTACACATTGCTATACGCAGGATTTCTACGCCCCATATTGCTTTTCTATACCCTCTTCTACTCGGGGATGCCAATAATAATGCTCTCGGCACGATATTTTGGGGTATGTTGCGTTCGTTTCGGTTACGTTTGCTTGGGTCAGGTATGACAGCTTCGACTTTCTTGGTATAGACTGCTATTCGGAGGTCTTCTGCGCTCTACTGCGACCTCATATGTTCAGCTTGGCTATGGGAAAGACTGCAATAGTTGTCTCGGCACGATAGGTTGTCTTTGGCTACGTTTGTTTGGGTTAGGTTATGCCTGGTTGGGTTAGGGTATCTTCGACTTTTGCGCTTTATACTCCAGCACCGTGGACTTCCGTGCTCTACGGTGCTCTATTGTATTCTGCTTTGCTTTGTGGAGGTCAGCAATACTTGCGTGGAGCGATTAGGTGGAGTCATGATACGTTAGGTTTTGTTACGGTCGGCATTTTTGGGATAGGGTAACTTTGACATTCGCGCCGTTCACTGTTATTCGGTGAAATTCTGCGCTCTACTCAGCTCTAGCTTAGTCTGTGGTGGTCTAGGCACTTTGGGCTGAGTTTTGTTCCGTTTAGGCATGCGCCGGTTGGTTAGGTTAGGGGATGGTAGCTTTGACCTTTGTACAGTATGCTCTTGCTCGGTGGATTTCTGCGATCTGTTGCGCTCTAATGCATTCTGCTTGGCCCTGGGAGGGCCACCAATAGTGCTCGCGGTACGTTGTTTCGAGATACGCTACGTTTGGTTAGGTTAGATACGGTCAGGTTGGGTTGGGATATGTGTGACATTTGTGCTTTGCATTGCAACGCGGCGGACTTGTGCACTGTACTGGGCTACGGTATATTCTGCTGGATACTGTGGAGGTCAGCAATGGTGATCTGAGCAGCTTCGATGAGTAACGTCACCTTAGGTTATGTTAGGTTAGGTTAGGTTTGCCATGACATCTTTGACTTTTGCTATATGGGCTGCATTCTGCTAGGTTTGCGCTGTCTACTGTGCTCTAGCGTATTCTGCATGCTTCTGTGGATGACAGTGACAGTGATCTCGGCACGTTAGGTTGAGTTATGTCACGTTCAGTTAGGCTAGGATTGATTAGGTTTGGATAGGTTAGTTTTGACTGTTGTGCTATGCACAGCAATGTGGTTGATTACATCACTGCACTGTGCTCTAGTATTTCCTGCTCGTATCTGGGGAGGCAAGCAATACTGTTCACGGCACGTTAGGTCCAGTTACGTTACGTTTGGTTATGTTACGATAGCTTGAAGTGGGTTTCGTTGTCTTTGAATTATTCTGCTGTACACGGCGATTGTATGGATTTCTGCGCCCTACTGTCATGTAACATGTTCTGCTTGGCTCTCGTGAAAGGTGGTCGCGGTATGGCAGATTGAGCTATGCCGCGTTTGGTTACGTTAGGTTCGGTTAAGTTTGGTTTGGATAAGTTTGTATTTTGTGCTGTACACTGCTATTCTCTGGATTCCTGCGCTCTATATTTCTCAGCTCTTCTCTGCTCGACCATCGGGAGGCCACCAACGGTGATCGTGGCACGTTGAGTTCAGTAAGGTTGCGTTCGGTTAGGCTACGTTTGGTTAGGTTTGAAGAGGATAGCTTTGACTTTTGTGCTATATATTGCTATTAGGTGGATTTCTGCGCTCTACACTGCTCTAGGGTTCTCTGCTTGGCACTGGAAAGGCCAGCAATAGTTGTCGCGTGCCGTTAGTTTAAGTTATGTTACTCTTGGTTAGGGTATGTTTGTATAGGTTTTGTTAGGACAGCTTTGACTTTTGTGATATACACGGCCAACCGGTGGGATTCTGCGTTCTACTGTGCTCTTGTAGGCTCTGCTTGGCTCTGTGAGGCCAGCGATAGGGGTCTCGGCGCGTTTGGTTCAGTCATGCTACGTTTGCTTATGACCAGTTTGGCTATGTTGGGACAGAGCAGCGTAGACTTCTGTGCCATACACTCCAATTCGTTGGATTTCTGCCCCCTTCTGTGCTCTATCATGTTCTGCTTGGCTCTGGGGTGGCCAGTGAGTGTTGTCCCGGCACGTTAGTATGAGGTATGTTACGTCTGATTTGGTAAGGATAGGTATTATTTGGTTGGGATAGCTTGCGACTTTTGCGCTATACACTGTTATTCGGTGGATTTCTGTCACCTACTGTGCTCTAATACATTCTGCATGGCTCTGAGGAGGCCAGGAGCAGTGGTGGCGTTAGGTTATATTCAGCTATGGTGTAGTTTCGTTAGGTTAGGTTAGGGCAGATTGGGTTAGGATATCTACGGCTTTTTCGCTATACACTGCAGTGCGGTGGACTTCTGCGCTCTGCTGTGCTGTCGCTTATTCTCCGTGGGGCTGGGGAGGCCGCAAGCTGTGTTCCCGGTACGTTAGGCTGAATTATGTTACGTTTGGTTAGGTTAGGTTTGTTTGGGTCAGGCAAGGGTAGCTTTGACTTTTCTGATATTCACTGCCATACTGTGGACTTCTACGCCCAACTCTCCTCTTACGTGATCTGCTTGGCGATGGGGAGGCCAGCAATAGTGGCATAGGCACGTTAGGTGGATGATGTTACGTATGGCGATTTCACGTTTGGTCAGATTAGGAGAGGATGGCTTTGACTTTTGTGATCACACTGCTATTCGAAGGGTTCCTGCGACATACTCTGCTCTAGTATATTGTGCTTCACTCTGGGGAGGGCAGAAATGAATGTCTCAGCTCGTTTGGCATAGTTATTCTACGTTCGGTTATGTTAGGTTATGTGACGTTAGGTTAATGTATCTTTGTATTTTGTGCTATGCACTGCTGTTTAGTGGCTTTCTGTGCTCTACTGCGCTCTAGTATATTCTGCTTGGCCCTGGGGATGCCAGCATTAGAGTTATCGTCACGTACGTTTAAGTTAGGTTGCGTTTGGTTATAGTGCGCTTGGAAATGTTAGGATGTGACAGCTGTGACTTTTGTGCCATACACTGCGATTCGTTGGGTCTCTACGCTCCACGTTGCTCCGCGATACTCTGGTCGACTCTGGGGAGGCCAATAAAAGCTGTTTCGGCCCGTTAGGTTGAGTTAGGCTACGTTTAGTTACGTTAAGTTAGTCTGGGTTAGGTTTGGGTATATTTGACTTTCTTGGTATACACTGTTATGCGGAGGGTTCCTGCGCTCTCGCGTGCTTTACTATGTTCTACTCCTCTCTGGACAAGCCGGTAATAGTGGTCTCGGCACGTTAGGCTGAGTTATGTCACGTTCGGTTGGGCTATGACAGGGTAAATCAGACCTTTGCGATATACACGGTTGCTCGGTGGATTTCTGGGCAGTAGATTGCGCAAGAATGCTCTGCTGGGCCCTGCGGAGGCGAGCAATAGTATTCTCGGCACGTTGTATTTTGTTAGGCTAAGTTCGGTTAGGTTAGGTTAGGACCGGTTTGGATAGAATATCCTTGACTTCTGCACTAGACACTGCACTGCGGTGGATTACTGCGGTCTTCTGTGCTCTAGTATATTCTGCTTTGATCTGAGGAGGCAAGCAATAGTGGTCTCGGCACGCTAGATTGAAATAGGTTACGATTGCTTGGCTAGATTTGGATAGGTTCGGTTAGGATAGCTTCGACCTCTGTGATAAGCACAGCTATTCGGTGGATTTCTGAGCTCCACCGTGATCTAATACACTCTGCTTTGCTCTGGGAAATCCAGAAGTAGTGACCGCGGCGCGTTATGCTGGGCTTGGTTAATTTTGGTTAAGTTATGTTTGCTTGGGTTATGATTGTATGGCTTTGACTTTTCTGCTGTGAACTGCGATTCTATGGATTTTCGCTCTCTACTCTCCCCTAATATATTCTGTCTGGCTCTGAGGTGGGCAGCAATAGAGGTCTCGGCACGTCTGTTTGAGTTACGTTACGTCTGCCTA
>NW_016925104.1:5247-8577 GCF_001483705.2 Eufriesea mexicana
CTCTGGAGAGGTCAGCAAAAGTGGTCTATGCATGTTAGGTGGAGTTAGGTTCTGTTCGTTTATACTATCTTTGGTTAGGTTAGGACAAGGCAGCTTTGGCTATTGTGCTGTACACTGTGGCGCGGTGGATTTCTTATCTCTACTGTGTTATAATATGCTACGCTTGGCTCTGGGATGCCAGGAATATGAGTCTCGGCGCGTGAGGCTGTGTTATATTACGTATTGTTAGGTCAGATTAGTCTGGGTAAGGTTAGTGCAGCTACGACTTTCTACTATACATTGTCATCCCTTGGACTTCCGTACTCTACTCTTCTCTAATGTGTTCTGCATGGTGATGGCGAGGCCAGCAATAGTGGACTCGGCTAGATGTGATTAGTTAGTCTAGGTGTGGTTCGGTTATGTTGGGATATGTAAGGTTGTGGTATCTTCGACGTTTGTGCTATTCGCTGCTATATGGAGCCTCACTGCGCTCTACTGTGCTCTAGTATATTCTGCTTGGTTCCGAGGTTCCAGCAATAGCGGCCTCGACACGGTCAGATAAGTTAGGTTACGTGTTATTATATTACACTAGGAACGGTCATGGCAGGACAACTTTGGCTTTTCAGCAAATCATGGCTACTCGGTGGATTTCTGCGTTCTACATTGCTCTGCTACACTCAGCCCGACTATGGCTCCGCCAGCAGTAGTGGTCGTGACACGAAAGTTTGTGTTAAGTTACGTTTGGCTAGGCTAGGCTTGGATAGGTTGGGTCATGATGGCTTTGGCTTTTGTGCTACACACCGCTGTTCGGTGCATTTCTACGCTCTACATTGCTCTACTGTACTCTGCTCGGTTCTGTGGATGCCAGTAATAGCGGACACGGCACGATAGTTTGAGCTGGGCTGTGTTTGGCTATGTTACGTTTGGTCAGCGTAGGAGTAGGTAGCACTGACTTTTCTGCTATATACTGCTATTCGGTGGACTGCAGCGCCGTGCTTAGGTTAGGTTAGGACATGTTAGGTTAGGATATCTTAGACCTTTGTGCTATGCACTTCATTGCGGTGGATTACTGCGCTCTACTGTGATTCACTCTACTCTGCTTGGCACTGTGGACGCCAGGAGTAGTGATCGCGGCGTGTTAGGTCCAGTTGAGTTACGTTTGATTACGTTAGGTCTGTTTGGGTTTGGTTAGGATAGCTTCGACTTTTCTGCGGTGCATTGCCATTATATGGGCCTCTGCGCTCTTCTCTCCTTTAATATACTCTGCAAGGTGATGTGGACGCCAGCAACAGTGGTATGGGCACGTTAAGTTGGATTAGGCTGCGTTTGAATATGATACGATTGGGTAGCTTAGGAGAGGACAGCTACGACTTTTGTGCTGTACGTTGATATTCGGTTTATTTCTGCGTTCTACCCTGTTCGAACTTACCCAGCTTTGCTCTGGGAAGTCCAGAAACAGCGGCCACGGCTCGCTAGGTTTTGTTTGGTTACGTTTGGCCAGGTTACGTGAGCATGGGTTACGTTCGAACCGCTTTGCCTTTCTACTGTACGCTACCATTCTGTTGTTATCGGCGCTCCATTCTCCACCAAAATGTCCTGCTTGGCGATGGGGAGGCCAGCAATATTGGTCTAGGCACGTTAGGCTTTCTTATGTTACGCCAGGGTATGCTACGTTTGGTTAGGTTAGGGTAGGGAAAATTTGACTGTCGGGCTGTACACCGGTTTTCAGTGCTGTACACTGGTTTTCGGATGATTCCTGCGCTCTTCGTTACTCTACAATGCTCTACTCGACTCTAGGGACGCCAGCAATGGCGGTCGTGGCACGATAGGTTGAGTTTGGTTACGTTTGGTTAGTTTAGGTTACGTTAGTTTTGATAAGGATGGCTTTGATTTTTGTGCTATACGCTGATATTCGGTGCACTTCGGCGCTACGCTGTGCTCCTATATGTTCTGCTTTGCTCTGGGGAGGCCAGCAATAGAGGTCACGGCTCATTGGGTTTGGTTATCCTACGTTAGGTTAGGTTAGTTTAGTCCTGTCTTGTAATGCTATCATTGACTCTTGTGCTATACACTGCCATTCGTTGGACGTCGGCGCTCCACTTTGATCTAATATTCTCTGCTTGGCGATGGGTAAGCCGGCAGTAGTGGCCGCGGCGCGTTAGGATGTGTTATGTTGCGTATGGCTATGTTCAGTTTGGGTGGGTTAGGAGAGGATAGCTTTGGCTTTTGTGCTATACACTGCTATTCGGTGGATTTCTGCGCTCCACATTGTTCTACTATACCCCGCTGTGCTCTCGGCAAGCCAGCAACAGTGGCCGCGGCTCGATAGGTTGAGATAGACACCGTTTGGTTAGGTTACGTTAGTTATCGTTGAGTTTGGATATCTTTGACTTTCTTGGTCTACATTGCTATTCGGTGGACACCTGCGCTCTACTGTGCCCTAGTATATTCTGCCTGGCTCCGGGGAGGTCAGAAATAATGGTCTATGCACGTTAGGTTCAGCTGCGTTACGTTCGTCTATCCTACGCTTAGTTACGTTAGGCTAGGATGGCTTCGACTTTTGTGCTGCACCCTGCTATTGGGCGGTCTTCTGCGCACTACTGTGGTCAAGTATGCTCTGATTTGCTCCGGGGAGGCCAGAAATAGTGGCCGCGGCACGTTAGGTTGTGATAGGTTACGTTTGGTTACATTCTTCTTATTTGCGTTTGGACAGGATGGCTTTCAATTTTGTGGTGTACACTGCTATTCGTTGGATATCTGCACCCTACTGTGCCCTAGAACTTTCTGCTTGGCTCTGGGGTGGCAGGCGATGGTGATAACGTCGCGTTAAGTTGAGATATGTTACAATTGGTTAGCTTAGGCGGATAGCTTTGACTTCTGTGCTACGCACTGCTATTCGGCAGATATCTGCGACCTGCATTGCTCTGCCCTCCTTTGAATTCTTCTGGGAAAGCCAGCTATAATGGTCGTGTCTCGATTGTTTTAGTTAGGTTACATTTGGCTTGGATAGGTTAGGTTAAGCTTTTTAAGGATGGCATCGACTTTTCTCCATTACATTGCCATTCGTTGGATTTTTGCGCCCCGGTGTGCTATAGTGTTTCCTGCTTTGCGATGCGGAGGCCAGCAGTAGCGGTCTTGACACGTTAGGCAGAGTTATGCTGCGCTTGGTGATGTTACGTTTGATATTGTGGGGACAGGTTAGCTTTGACTTTTGTGCTATATACTGGCAATCGGTGGTTTCCTGCGCTCTACATTACTCTTCTATACTCTGTCCGAATCTCAGGATGCCTCCAATAACGGCTGGGACACGTCAGGTTGAGTTAGGTTACGTTTGGTTATGTTACGTTAAGT
>NW_016925105.1:0-640 GCF_001483705.2 Eufriesea mexicana
ATACATCCATACATCCATACATCCATACATATATACACCCGTACATCCATTCACTCGTACATCAATGCATTCGTACATAAATACATCCACCCATCCATCCGTCCATCGAACCATACACACATCCATACATCCATCCATATATACATCCATACATCGATCCAACCATACATAATCCACCCATCCATACATCCATACGTATATACATCCTTACATGCATACATCCGTATCATCCATACACTCGTACATCCATACATCCATCCACCCGTAAATCCACCCATCCATACATACATCGATCCATACATCCGTACAACAATCCATCCATCCTCCTATCCATACATCCATACATACATCATTACATATAACCATACATACACAAGTACATTCGTGCACACGTACATTCATACACACATCTTTCCACTCATCCATCCATACATCCATTCGTACATCCATACAAACATCCATACATACGTCCATACAAGCATACATTCATGCATCCATACATCTGTACTCCAATACATGCTTCCATTCATATATCCTGCCAACAACACATACATCCATCCGTTCATCCATCCACCCATACACCCATACATCCATACATCCATACATACATACATATATACATCCGTACATCCATTCACCC
>NW_016925105.1:840-1119 GCF_001483705.2 Eufriesea mexicana
CCATACATACATCCATACATCCATACATCCTTACATATATACATCCGTACATACATTTACCCGTACATCCATACATATATACATCCATACATCCATAATCCATACATCCATACATCCACACATCCATAAATCCATACATCCATACATCCATACATCCATACATACATACATATATATATATCCGTACATCCATTTACACGTACATCCATACATTCCTACGTCCATACATACATACATCCATACATCCATACATCCATACATCCATAATCCATACATCCA
>NW_016925106.1:0-569 GCF_001483705.2 Eufriesea mexicana
TATAGCACGCCAATAGATTCGTTCCACCTTGTTTATGCAAGAAAGTTAGCTTTCCACGATATTCGTAAAAAATGTCAATAAAATTGAGGTTTCCATCCAGATTCTATAGCATTGCAATGGCAATAGCACGCCAATAGAATCTTTCCTCCTTATTTATGGAAGAAAGTTAGCTCACCACGATATTTGTCAAAAATGTCAATAAAATTGAATTTTCCAACTTCTGCATTGCGGTGGCTGCAGCACTCCAAAAGGATTTTTCCACCTTACGTATGCAAGGAAAATATCTCACCATGGTATAGGTCGAAAATGACAATAAAATTGAATTTTCCAGGACGATTCGATAGCATTGGAGGGCCTATAGCACGCCAATAGTATCTTTCCTCCTTATTTATGCAAGGAAGTTGGCTCACCACGATATTAGTGGAAAATGTCAATCAAATTGAATCTGCCACGCACATTCCATATCATTGCAATGGTTATAGAACGCCAAAAGTATCTTTCCTCCATATTTATGCTAGAAAGGCAGCGCACCACAATATTATTCGAAAATGTCATTAAAATTGAATTTT
>NW_016925107.1:0-215 GCF_001483705.2 Eufriesea mexicana
TCTACAGCATTGCCATGGCTATAGCACGTCAAAAGAATCTTTCCTCCTTACCTATGCAAGGAACTACGCTCACCACGATATTAGTCGAAAATGTCAATAAAATTGAACTTCCCAGACAGATTCTATAGCATTGCAAAGGATATAGCACGTCCATAGAATCGTCCCTCCATATTTATGCAAGAGAGTTAGCTCACAACGATATTAGTCGAAAATGT
>NW_016925108.1:0-6820 GCF_001483705.2 Eufriesea mexicana
AACGCAACCAAACGTAGCCTAACTCAACCTAACTTGCCTAGACCACAGTTGCTGACTTCCACAAAGCCAACCAGAATACATTAAAGCACAGTAGAGCGCGTAAATCCACCGCAATGAAGTGTAAAGCGCGAAGATCACAAATATCGTAACATAACCTAACCTAACCTAACCTAACCTAACCTTACCTAACCCGACATAACTTAACGCGCTGCGGCAACAATTTTTGGCCTTCCCAGAGCAAAGCAGAGCACACTTGAACAGACTAGTGCGCAGAAATGCAATGAATAGAAGTGTGCGGCACAATTGTCGATGCTATCCTGGCCTAACCCAACCAATCATGGCACACCCAAACGTAACCTTACACCACCTAACCTACCAATACCGCTATAGCTGACCTTCACAGAGCCAAGCGAAATATGCCAGAGCACGGTAGAGGAAAGGAATCCAACGCACAGCAGTGTATAGCACCTAAGACAAAGCCATCTCTAGCAAAGCTAACTAGAACTGGCCTAGCCGTACGTAACATACATCAACCTATCGTACCACGACCACTATTGCTGGCCACCCCAGAGTCGTGCAGAGTATATCAGAGCAATGTAAAGCGCAGAAACCCACCGAATAGCAGTGTATAACGCAAAAGTCAAGGTTATCATATCCTAATCTAACCAAACCTAACTTAAACGAGCGCAACATAATCCAGCCTAACGTGGCCAGACCACCAATGCTGGCCTCCCTAGTTCCAAGCAGAACATATCGGAGGACAGTAAACCGCAGAAACCCGCAGAATAGCAGTGTATACCACGAAAGTCAAAGCTATGAGGACATAACACAAACTATCGTAACCCAACCGATCTTACCATAACTCAACCTGAAGCGCCGCGGCCGCCATTGCTGGTCGCCCCAGTGTCGAGCAGAGTACAGTAGAGCAGAGTACAGTATAGTAGAGCGCAGAAATCCACCAAAGAGCAGCGAACGCCACAAACGTCAAGGATACCATAACCTTAACTGGCCAAACATGACCCAACCAAACGTAGACTAACTAAACCTAACGAGCCTAGTCCAGTATTGCTGGCCTCCACAACGCGGAGCAGAAAATAGTGAAGGAGAGAATAGCGCAGGACTCCAAGTAATGGCAATGTATAGCAGAAAAGTCAAAACTATCATATCCTAACCCAGACGAACCTAACGTAACCAAACATAATATGACACAACCTAAAGTGCCGGTCCCACTGCTGCTGGCAACCGCAGAGCCAAGCATAATATGCTAGAGAGCAATAGATTGAAGGAATCGACCTCACAGCAGCGCATAGCATAGTTTCCAAGGTGCTCTGACCAAATGCTGCCTAACCTAGCCTAACCAAACGTAATATAACACAAACAATCATGCGACGTCCACTATTCATGGCAATCCCAGGGTCGAGCAGAGTACAGTGGAGCAATGCAGAACGCAAGAATCTACCGAACAGCAGTGTATAGCTCAAAAGTCAAGGTTCCCTATCCTGACCTAACAAAACCTTCGCATAACCAACCGCAATATTACCGAGCCTTACGAGCCAGACCACTACTTCTGACCTCGCCAGAGTCAAGCAGCGAATATTATATCGCGGTAGAGCGCAAAAGTCCAGCGAATAGCAGTGAATAGCTGAAAAGTCGGACCTACCCTGTCCTAACCTAATCAAACGAAACATAACCGAACGTAACCTAGCGCAGGCTAACGCCCCGCGGCCACTATTTATGGCCATACCAGAGCCAACCGGAACGTATTAGAGGAGAGCAAAGAGCAGAAATCCATAGCATCGCAGCGCATGGCAGGAAAGTCGAAGGTACGCAAGCCAGACATTTGCCAACGTAACCTAAGCAAACGTAGCCTATCACAAATTTTCTTGGCGAGACTACTATTTCTGTTCTCCCCAGAGACAAGCGGATCACGCTAGGGCACATTAAAGCGCAGAAGTACACCTCACTTCAGTGTACAGGACAAAAGTGGAAGTTATCCCATCCGATCCCAGACAAACGTAACATAACTCTACATAACGTGCCGCGGCCAATGATTCTGGCCTCCCCAGAGCAAAGCAGAGCATATCAGATCACAGTAGAACATAGAAGTCAACCGGAAAGCAGTGTATAGCACAAGGCTCAAAGCTGTCCCGGCCTAACATAACCAAACTTGGTATAGCCAGATGTAACATTGCTTCACGTAACCGCGCTATAACACACTTGCTGACCTCCCCAGAGTCAAGCAGAGCATATTAGAGCACACTGCAGCGCAGAAATCTACCGCATAGGAGTATATAGCGAAAATGGCAAAGCTGCCATCTACTAACCCAACCTTACCTAACCTAACAAAACGTGACGTAACTGAAACTATCGTGCAACCACCGCTATTGCTGGCCTGCCTAGTGTAGAGTAGAGCGTAGGAGAGCAATGAAGAACGCAGAAATTCACCGAATAGCAGTGTGCAGCACTAAAGTCCAGGTAACCCTATCCTAACCTAATCAAACGTAACAAAACCAAAGGTAACCAATCTCCACCTAACCGAACTGCAACACTATTGCTGACGTTATCAGAGCCAAGCAGAGTATACTAACGCAAGCTGGACTACAGAAATGCGCGGCGTTGCAGTGTATAGCCCAAAAGTCAAGGAAAACTAAGCCTAAACTCACATAACCTAACGAAACCAAACGTAGCCTAACTCATCCTAACGTGCCGAGACCACTATTGCTGCCTTTCCTGGGGCCAAGTAGAATATGGTAGGACACAGTGGAGCACAGATAGCCACCTAATGGTAGCGTATACCACAGGAGACAAATATAGGGTAACCCAACTTGACCTAACCTGACGTAGTCAAACGTGGACTATCTAAACCTAACGTTCCGAGACCAGAGTCTCCGGCCTCTCCAGTGCTAATCAGAAACTACTAGAGCACAGTAGATGGAGCAAATCCAACGAAGAGCAGTGTATAGCACAAAAGTCGAAGCTATCATAGCCAAACCTAACACAACCTCGCCTAACCGAACGTAACATAACACAATCTATCGTGTCACGACCACTATAGCTGGCCATCCCAGAGTCGAGCAGAGCACAGTAGATCACAGTAGAGCGCAGAAATCCAGCGAATAACAATCGGTGCCAAGAAAGTCAAGGCCTTCAGGCCTAACCCAAACAAACATAACCGAACCAAACGTAACCAAACAAAAACTAACGTGATGAGACCACAATTACGGTTCTTCTCAGAGACGAACAGAGCATAGTAGATCCCTGTAGAGCGCAGAAATCCATCGAATAGCAGTGCGTACCAAGAAAGTCGTAGCTATCCAAACCTCAACCAAACAAAACGTAACGTAACCGTACGTAGCCCCACAAAACCTATCGTGCCGAGATCACTGTTGCTGGCCTCCACAGAGCCAAGGGGGGCATACTAGGGCAGAGTATATCGCAGAAGTCCGCATGATAGCTGCATATAGCATAAAAGTCAATGCTGTCCTCTCCAACCCTGACGAAGCGTAACATAACCAGACGTAGCCTAAATCAAGCTAACGTGCCCGGACCACTACTACTGGCCTCCCCAGAGTAGAGATAAGTATAGCAGAGCACAGCATATCTCAGACATCCACCAAAGAACAGTCTATGCCAAGAAAGCCAATGCTATGCGTACCTAACCCAAGCAAACGTAACTCAACCAAATGTATCCTAACACAATCTAGCGTTCCGAGACCACCGTTGCTGGCATCGTTGGGCAAAGCAGAGCATATTCTAGCACAGTGGAGCGCTGAAGTCTACCGAAAAACTGTGTAAAGCACAAAAGACAGGTCTATCCTGTACTAACCTAACCAGACGTAACAAAACTTAACGTAACCTAACCCAGCATAACGCGCCTAGGCCACTATTGCTGACATCTACAGAGCCTACCAGAATATACTGGGGCAACGTATGAGGCAGAGATCAGCCGCATGGCAGTGTAAAGCACAAGAGTCAAAGGTGTCCTAACCAAACCTGACAAAACCTAGCCGAACCGAACATATTAGAGCGCGGTACAGTTCAGATATCCTGCCGAATATCGGCGTACAGCACAAAAGTCAAAGCTAGACCCTCCTAACCGAACTAATCGTAACGCTACCAACGTAACCTAACTCAACGTAACGAGCCGCGACCAGAATTTCTGGCCTCCCGAAAGCCAAGCGGAACACATCAGTGCACAGTAGAGCGTATAAATCCGCCGAATAGCAACGTATAGGACAAAATTCAGACCTACCCTGTCCTAAACCAACCAAGCATAACCTAACCCAACCTAACGTGCCCAGACGACTATTGCTGGCATCCGGCATAATATGCTAGATCACAGTAGAGCGCAGAAATCCACCGAACAAACGCGTATAGCACGAAATTCTGGGCTAGGCTTCGTGAACTTAACCCAACATAATCTAACCAAACGTAAACTAAGACGTCCGGACGTGCCGAGACCACAGTTGCTGGCCTCCACAGGGCCAAACAGGTCACTTGAGTGGCGAGTAGATCACTGACATCCATGGAATCGCAGTGTATATCACAAAAGTCCGGGTTACCCTGTTCTAACATAACAAATCGTAACATAACTGAACCTAACGTGCCGTGACCTCTATTACTGCCATCCCAAGAGCCGAGCAGAACACATTTTGGAGAGCAGGTGGCAGAAATCCATAGAATCGCTGTGTATAGCACAATAGTCGAAGCAATGCTTTCCTAACCTAACCAATCGTGGCATAACCAAACGTAACCTTTCTTTGCGTAACGTGCCGCGACCAATAATGCTCTCATCTCCAGAGGCGCGCAGAACATATTAGAGGAGGGTAGAGCGCAGTAGTCCATAGATTCACAGTCTATGGCACAAAAGTGAAAACCACCCTACCCTAACCTTACCAAGCGTAACATAAGCGAACTTATCGAGACTCAACACAAGTACCCGAGGGCACGCTTGCTGGCCTCCCCAGAGCCAAGCAGAACCTGCCAGAGCACAGTGGAGCGCAGAAATCTATCGCACTGCAGTGAAAATTTCAAAATTCGGACGCATCCTAACGTAACCTGACCTAACCTGACCTAAGCGAAGGTAGCACAACGCAACATAAAGTGCCGAGGTCACTATTACTGGCCCTCCCAGGACAGAGCAGAACATACTGGAGCTCGGTATGGAGCAGAAGTGCAGCGAGTAGCGCTGTGAAGCGAAAAAGTCGAAGCTATCCTACTCTAACGTAACATACCGTAATATAATCAAATGTAACCTAACCGAAACCAACATGCCTCGAACACTATTGCTGGCCTCCGCGGAGACGAGCAGAATATACTAGAGAGTAGTAGAGAGCTGAAATAAGCCGTATTGCAGCGTAAAGCACAAAAGACTAAGACATCCTAACCTGACATGACCTAACCAAACATATACAAACAGACTGACTCAGCGCAACATGCATATACCGTTGTTGCTGGGCCACCCAGAGCCAAGCTGAGCATATTAGAGCACAGTAGAGCGCAGAAGTCGAACGAATAGCAGTGTATGGCACAAAAGTCAATGCTATCCATAGCTAACTCAAGGTAACATAATCTAACCAAACACTGCATACCTGAACCTGAAGCGCGGAGAAAACTATTGCTGCCCCCCCCCCCCCCACAGAGACAAGCAGAGGATATTAGAGCATAGCAAAGCGCATAAATCCACCGAATAACAGTCAATGCCAAGAAAGTCAAAGCTATCCATACCCAATCCAAAGAAGCATACCGTACCCAAACGAAACACAGCTCATCCTAACGTGCGGGGACCACTAATGCTGGCCTCCCCAGAGTCGACTATAGTATAGTAGAGCAATGTAGAGCGCTGGAGTACACCGAATAGCAGTGTAAGGCACCGAGTCAATGTTCCCTTTCCCAAAATAAACAAAACGTGACGTTACCAAACGTAACCTAGTAAAACCTAACCCGCCTAGACCACTGCAGCTAGTCTCCCCAGAGCCAAGCGTGACGTATCAGTGGGGAGTAGAGCGCAGAGATCCGCCGAATTAACAGCTAGTCTCCCCAGAGCCAAGCGTGACGTATCAGTTGGGAGTAGAGCGCAGAGATCCGCCGAATAACAGTGTATACCACGAATGTCACAGCTATTCGGACCCAACCTAAGCAAACATAACAATACCAAACGTAGCCTGCCTCAACCTTACGTACCGAGACCACCGTTACAGGCCTCTTAGAAGCAAGCAGAAAATATTAAAGCGCAGTAGAGCGCAGAAAGCTACCGAACAGCAGTGTATAGCACAAAGGTCAAAGATATACTAACCTATCCTGACCTAACATTACCCAACGAAACGTGGACTGACACTACCTAGCGTGCGGAGCCCACTATTGCTCTCTTTCCCAGAGCCAGACTGAACATATTAGATCACAGCATAGTGCAGAGGTCCAACGAACAGCAGTGCATAGCACAAAAGTCAAAGATATCCTTACCTAACCTGACCAAAGATAACCTAAAAAAACGTAGACTAACTAAACCCAATGAGCAGAGTCCACTATTGCTGGCCTCAGCATCGCCAAGCAGAACGTATTAGAGGAGAGCAGAGCGCCGAAGTCCAAAGAATGGCAAAGTATAGCAGAAAAGTCAAAGCTATCCTAACCTAACCCAGAATAACCTAACCAGCCCCAGCGTAACGTAACTCCACCTAACGTGCGGAGATCACTATTGCTGGCCTCCACAGCAGTATAGTAGAAAAGTCATAGCTACTCTCCCCGTGCCAAACGAATTGTAAGAAACCGAAACGCAACCTAACTTAACATAACTTGCAGCGACCACTTTTGCTGGCCCCCG
>NW_016925109.1:0-557 GCF_001483705.2 Eufriesea mexicana
TGGCCAAACTTATCCGAAGATAGCCTATGCAAACGTAGAACAACTGAAACGTACGTGCCGCGGTCAAAATTCCTGGCTTCCACAGAGACAAGCAGAATATCATAGGGCACAGTAGAGCACAGATGTCCATAGAATGTCAGTGTTGAGCACACATATCGAAGCTAATCTAACCTACGCCGAACCAAACAAGCACAACCAAAAGTAATCTAACCAAACCTAACGTACCGTGACAAGTATGGCTGGTCTCCTCGTCGCCAAGCAGGGCACACTAGAGGAGAAGAGAGCGCAGAAATCCACCGAACGGCAGCGTACAGCGCAAAAATCAAAGCTACCCTTGCCTAATCCAGCCAAACGTAACACAACCGGACGAAACCTAACTCAAACTTGCGTGCCGACACCACCAGTATTGGCATACCCAGAGGCAAGCACGACATACTAGAGAACACCGTAGAGCGCAGAAATTCACCGTACAGCTGTGTATAGCACAAAAGTCGAAGCCATCCTATCCTAACCTAAGCATACGTAACGTAAACGAACGAAGCCTGTCCCTTCGTAGC
>NW_016925110.1:0-3451 GCF_001483705.2 Eufriesea mexicana
GGCGGGAGTAACTATGACTCTCTTAAGGGGTCATAGTTTAGCAAGCAGTCCCCTCTTCGTGGGTCCCGCCACGAGTAGCACTACCTTATGGTAGTGTGAAACTAAGAACTGCCTCTGCGTCTTCGGCTGTGTGGGCTGCCTCCCCGCACAGCCTTAATATAACTGGCCCAAAGATTAAATTAAAAAAGCCTCGGATGGATGACGCACCCGTGTTAGGTGGTCATCAAATCGGTCCACCCACTGGTGTGACCGAACCAGTTTCCAAGGATGTACCAGCGTGCCCGGGCCCTTCATCTGGTTTCGCATGTGAGTTCCCCGGTTGTACCCGAAATTTTACTACCAAATCGGGACGGGGCGTGCATCACAGGCGGGCGCACATGGAGTGGTATGATGCTCATCAGAACACCGATCATAGGAAGGCGCGTTGGGACCCGGAGGAGAGTGCGCTCCTGGCCCGTCGAGAGGCGCAGTTAGTCTCGCAGGGCGTGCGTTTTATCAACCAGGGCCTGCTAAGCTTCTTCCCGAAGCGTACGCTTGAATCTATCAAGGGGCAAAGGCGCAAAGCTGACCATAAGTCAGCGGTGCAGAAGGCGCTCAAAGAACTAGACACACCATCACCTAGGTCTATGTTGCCCCCGGTAGATGCAGATAACCCTGAGGTGGCAGAACATCAGCCACTTGTAAGGTCGGCGCCTGGCCGCGCTCCGGACCTCTCTGAGGAAAGGGTCGCGGCCGGTGTAGTCGACTATATTAATAAGTTGCCGCCCTGCGATTGCGTGCGCCTGAGTAGCGATAGACTGAATTCCATCTGCAGTTCTTTAAACACCTGGAGCAGGGATCGTGTCTTTGAGGAGCTATCTTTGTACCTCCTAGAGATATTCCCTCCACCTCCATCTCCGCGGGGTCCGCCTAAGGTGGAAAATAACCGTGGCGCTTCTCTGACGCGGAGACGGGCCAGGAGGGCCGAGTACTCTAGGGTCCAGCGAGCGTGGAAGAAAAATCGTTCCACCTGCGTTCGGGCCCTCTTAAAGGATAAGCAAACATCCTCAGCGCCACCGATGGATGTCATGATCCCCTTTTGGGAGAGGGTCATGACGTCGACGGACGATAGCACACCTGGCGTCGATTCCAGCGAGGAGGTCCTCATTAATATCTGGAGTCCGGTGACTCCAACGGAGGTTAAAGCGGCATTACCCAGAGCAGGCTCAGCCCCTGGTCCAGATGGTCTCTCAGTGGAGCAGCTGAGAGGAATCCCCTTGGGTATCTTAGTGAGGATTTTCAATATCGTGATCCTTTGTGGTAAGATGCCGACACATCTACTTCAATCTTATACCACACTGATACCCAAGAAGGACGGAGCATCCGATCCAGCTGACTTTAGGCCAATAACAGTCTCTTCGGGCTTGGTCAGGACCTTTCACAAGGTTCTGGCCAACCGCCTGTCGAGATCTGTACGTTTAGACAGCAGGCAAAAAGCCTTCAGGCCAATGGACGGATGCTCCGAAAACACCTTCCTTATGGACTTCGCTCTGAGGTATAGCCGACAAAACTTTAAGCCTCTATATATGGCCTCGCTGGACGTCGCCAAGGCGTTCGATTCGGTGACCCATGCGTCAATTATGGATACACTCCGGTCAGCTGGTGTACCTGAATTGGCGGTGGAATACTTGGCCGGGACATATAAACGGTCGATGACACGTTTGCGTTGCGGGCAGTGGGAATCACACCCAATCCACCCGACCTGTGGTGTTAAACAGGGTGATCCGCTCTCGCCCATCTGCTTTAACATGGTTATTGACCGCCTGTTATCAAGAATTCCACAGGATATTGGTATCAGGCTGGGCGGTACTGTGTTGAATGCTGCCTGCTTCGCGGACGACCTTGTCCTTTTCGCCACGACGTCAGGAGGTCTTCAAACGATGATCGACATCACCGCCGACTTCTTGAACTGTTGTGGTCTTCGTGTCAACGCGGCAAAGTGTTTCACGGTTGCGCTGAAGAGTGTCCCGAAGGCGAAGAAATCCGTCGTGGATGCGGGGGAGACATTCCGGTGCCTCGGAGCTTCATTGCCGGCACTTAGGAGGTCGGATGAGTGGCGTTATTTGGGTGTCCCCTTCACCCCGGAGGGTCGCTTGATGAGCCGTCCGCTCGAGAAGTTCAAGGGAGAGCTTAACATCTTGTCTGCTGCGCCACTGAAACCGCAGCAGCGATTGTTCGTACTTCGAACGGTAATACTCCCGAGCTTTCACCACCTCCTCGTGCTGGGCATGACGAACATCAGCCTGCTAAATCAGATGGACTGTCTGACGAGGTCATACGCCCGGAAATGGCTGGCCCTTCCGCACGACGTTCCCAACGCATACTTCCACGCTGATGTCAGGGATGGAGGACTGTCGCTTACATCATATCGGTGGGCAGTACCTCTACACCGTCGGAACCGTCTCTTGAGGATCAAGGTCCACGAGGGCACCGAGATCCCTGAGTCGATGCAGAAATTCATCGATCAGGAGGTTAGACGCGTCGAACTGCGCCTTAAGGACGGCTCCCATACCATTACCACCTTGGACGAATGTAAGCAGCGCTTCGCGGCTCTCTTGCATAAATCCAACGACGGTGTTCCCCTGAGTGGCTCTGACCGTGTCCCGCAACAACATCGATGGGTCACGGACGGCAACCTCTTTTTGACTGGGCGCGACTTTATCAACGCGAATAAGCTCAGGATCAATGCCATACCTCTAAGATCTAGGATGGCTAGAGGCCGCGTACGTGACAAGCAGTGTCGTGCAGGCTGTGGGCATCCTGAAACCCTCCAGCATGTTCTGCAGTCGTGCGAAAGGACACACCACGCACGGATCAGGCGCCACAACGCCCTCCTGGAGTTCCTCTCCAAGCGTCCCGATCGGAATACCGAGATCTTCAAAGAGCCCCATTTTAAAACATCCGAGGGGTTACGGAAGCCTGACTTGATTGTCAAACGCGAAGATGAAGCTATTGTCATCGACGCGATAATAGCAGGCGAGCGTGCAAATTTAGATCAAGTGCACAAAGGGAAGATCTCCAAATACGAAGGACTTGCGGGCTCAGTGATGAGCAGGTACAAAGTCAAAAAGGTTACCTTTACATCTGTAACCATATCCGCACGCGGCGTTTGGAGCAGTGAATCATTCAAGCATCTCTGCTCCCTTGGCCTGCTTAACAAAAGTGATGCCAAAGTTATGTCAACCCGAGTCTTGATAGGAGGCCTTTCCATCCTGTCCTCCTTCAAGAACTCAACCGCTAGAAGTCGACACTGCTGAACGGTTCGGAACGCTTGGTACTATCCTTATCACAACGCTGCCGCCTGGCGTACAGGCGTAATAAGAGAGTGGTTTTAGTGGGTAGGATTGCCTAGCAAGGAGTCCCACACTACCAGCCACCGTCGCATGGCTGGTGTGCGTAAATGCATTTCCAC
>NW_016925111.1:0-831 GCF_001483705.2 Eufriesea mexicana
CGAAAATGTCAATAAAATTGATTTTTCCTACCAGAATCTGTGGAATTGCAATGGCAAAAGCACGCCAATTGAATCTTCCCGTCTTATTTACGCAAGAAAGATAGCTAATCACGGTATTAGTCGAAAATGTCAATAAAATTGAATCTGCCAGGCACATTCCACATCATTGCAATGGTTATAGCACGCCGAAATAATCTTTCCTCCTTATTTATGCAAGAAAGGTAGCGCACTACAGTATTATTCGAAAATGTGAATAAAATTGAATTTTCCGGCCAGATTCTATAGCATTGCAATGGTTATAGCCTGCCAATATAATCTTTCCTCCTTGTTCATGCAAGAAAGTTAAGCATGCAAGAAAGTTAGCACACCAAATTAGTCGAAAATGTCAATAAAATTGGTATTTCCAACCAGATTCTACTGCATTGCAATGGCTATAGCACTCCAGAAGGATCTTTCCTCCTTACTTAGGGAAGGAAGTTAGCTCACCACGATATTAGCAGAAAATGACAATATAATTGAATTTTCCAGCAAAATTCTATAGCATTGCGTTGCCTATAGCAGGCCAACAGAATCTTTCCTCCAGATTTATGGAAGAAAGTTAGCTCACCACTATATTAGTCGAAAATGTCAGTAAAATTGATTTTTCCAACCAGATTCTTTGGCATTGCAATGGCAATAACACGCCAATAGAATCTTTCCGTCTTATTTACGCAAGAAAGATAGCTAACCACGATATTAGTGGAAAATGCAATTAAAATTGAATCTGCGAGACACATTCTATACCATTGCAATGGCTATAGTACGCCAAAAGGATCCTTCTTCCTTACTTAT
>NW_016925112.1:0-877 GCF_001483705.2 Eufriesea mexicana
AACACAGTGGATTTCTGCGCTCGGCTGTGCACTAGTACATTCTGCTTGCCTCTGGGGAGGCGATAAACAGTGGTCACGGAACATCAGGTTGAGTTATGCCTCGTTCGGTTGTGTTGTTTGGTGAGGTGAGGATAGGGTATTTTAGACTTCTGTGCCATAAACTGCTGTCATCCGATTTCTGCGCTCTTCTGCGTTCTAATGTTTTCTGCTTGGCGCTGTGGTGGCCAGTAATAGTGGTCTCGGCACGATAGTTTGATTTATGCTACGTTCGATTAGGGTGTGGTAGTCAAGGTTAGGTTTGGATAACATTGTCTTTCGTTGTATAAACTGCTGTTCGGTGTATTTATGCGCGATACGTTGCCCTAATACGTTCCGCTTGGCACTGGGGAGTGCAGTAATAGTGGTCTCGGCAGGTTAGGTTGAGTTATGCTACGCTTGGTTGGGTTACGTTAGTTTGGGTTAAGTTAGGACAGCTTCGACTTACGTAGGATACACTGCTGTGCGGTGGATTTCTGTGATCAACTGTACTCGGTCGTGTTCTGCGTGGCTCTGAGGAGGCCATCAGTGGTGGTTTCGGCACGTTAGCCTGAGCACGGATACGTTTGTTTCTGTTATGTTTGTATAGGTTAGATTAGGGCAGCTTAGACTTATGTGGCATACACTGCTCTTCGGTAGATTCGTGCACTCTAAATTGCTCCACTGTAAAATCGTGAGTGCGGCAATAGTGGCTGTAGCATGTTGTGCTCAGTTAGTATACGTATGGTTAGGTTAGGTTATGTTGTGTTACGTTATGGTATCTTCGATATTTGTGCTTCGCGCTGCCATCCTATGGACTCCTGCGCTCTACTGTGCGCTACCATACTCTGCCTGTGTCTCG
>NW_016925113.1:0-860 GCF_001483705.2 Eufriesea mexicana
TTTACAACTAATATGGTGCTGAGCCAACTTTCTTCCATAAGTCAGGAGGAAAGATACTATTGGTGTGATATTGCCATTGCAGTGCTATAGAATCTGGATGGAAAATTCAATTTTATTGACATTTTCGACTAATATCGTGGTGGGCTAGCTTCCTTGCATAAGTATGGAGGAAAGATCCCTTTGGCGTGCAATAGCCTTTGCAATGCTGAAGAATCTGGCCGGAAAATTCAATTTTATTGACATTTTCGACTAATACCATGGTTAGCTATCTTTCTTGCATAAACAAGGAGGAAAGATTAAATTGGCAAGCTATAACCATTGCAATGCTCTAGAATCTGTCCGGAAAATTCAGTTTGATTGACATTTTCGACTAATATCGTGGTGAGCTAGCTTCCTTGCATATGTATGGAGGATAGAAACGGACGGAGTGCAATAGCAGTTGCAATGCTGCAGGATCGGGCTGGAATGATCAATTTTATTGACATTTTCGGCTAATATCGTGGTGGGCTAGCTTCCTTGCATAAATATGGAGGAAACATCCTTTCGGCGTACTATAGCCATTGCAATGATATAGAATGTGCCTGGCACATTCAATTTTATTTACATTTTCGGCTAACATCGTGGTTAGCTACCTTTCTCGCGTAAATAAGACGGAACGATCCTATTGGCGTGCTATTGGCATTGCAATGCCAAAGAATCTGGTTGGAAAAATCAATTTTATTGACATTTTCGACTAATACCCTGGTGAGCTATCTTTCTTGCATAAACAAGGAGGAAAATTATCTTTCTTGCATAATCAAGGAGGAAATATTATATTGGCAAGCTATAACCATTGCAATGCCAAAGAATCTGGCTGGAAA
>NW_016925114.1:0-662 GCF_001483705.2 Eufriesea mexicana
TCCTGCTCTCTACACTCCTCTAATATCTACAGCTTGGCTCCGGGAAAGATCGCCGTAGCGTTCTAGGCATCTTATTCTAAGTTGGGCTACGTTTGGATGGATTAGGGCATGCCATGTTGGGCTTGGTTTCCTTTACGTTTGAGCTTTACACTGCAGCGCCGCGGATTTCTGTTATCTACTGTGCTCTAGTGTATTCTGTTTTGCTCTGGGGATGTCTGTAATGGTGGAAGCTGCAGATTAGTTTGAGTTAGGTTACTTTTGGGTATGATACGATAGGTTAGGTTAGGGGAGTGTATCTCTGAATTTTGTGCTATGCACGGCCATTCTGCAGAACCCTGAACTCTACTATGCTGTAATAAGTTCAGCTTGGCCCTGGGAAATGCAGCAACAGTGGTTTCGGCAAATCATGTTTATTTGGGCTACGTTTGGTTAGGTTACGCTAACTTGGTTAGGTTACGCTAGGCCCTACATTACTTTTTACGACCTACATTGCTCTGCCATGCTCTGCAAGACTCTAAGCTTCCCAATAATAGCGGTCTCGTCACGTTACGTTGAGATAGGCTACATCCGGTTAGGTGAAGTTTGTTCAGGTTTTGTAGGATATCTTAGACTCTTGAGCAATAGACTTCCTTTCTGCGGACTTCTACTCTGCATTACTCTCC
>NW_016925115.1:0-3630 GCF_001483705.2 Eufriesea mexicana
GTAGAGCGCAGAAATCCACCGCATTGCTGTGTATAGCAAAAAAGTCGAAGGCACCCTAACCTTACCTGATATAACCTAACCTAACCAAACGTAACCTCACAGAACCTAACGCGCCGTGACCACTACTGCTGTCCTCCCCAGGACCAAGCAGTAAATATTAGAACACGGCAGAGCGCAGAATTCCGCAGAGAGCAGTGCATAGCAAAGAAGTATAGACTATCCTATCCTAACCCCTACGAAGGTAACACAACCGAGTGTAACATACCACACCCTTACGTGCCGAGACCACTATTTCTGGGCTCCCCAAAGAGAAGCAGAATGTGCTAGAGCACAGCAGAGTGCAGATATCCACCGCGTTGCAGTGTACACCAAAAAAGTCAATGATAGCCATACCTTACCTGGCCTAATCTAACGTAACCAACCGTAACGCAACTCAACGTAACGTGCAGAGACCACTATTGCTGAGCTCGCTAGAGCCAAGCAGAACATACCAGAGCACACTAGAAGGAAGATGCCCACCGAATATCAGCGTATAGCACTAAAGTCGAAGATATCCTTTCCTGGTATATTCAGTCTCAACACTGCCGAAAGTAACATAACACAAACTAACGTATCGCGACCACTATTGCTGGCTTCCCCAGAGACGAGCAGTAATTACTAGGTGGGCAGTCGAGCGCAGAAATAAATAGAATCGCAGTGTACAGCACAAAAGTCATACCAATCCAAACGTGACCCAAGAGAACGTAACCAAACCAAGTGTAGCCTACCCAAACGTAGCGTGCCGCGACAAATGCTGGTTTCCTCCACAGGACCAAGCAGAGCTTGTCAGAGGATATTAGAGCGCAGAAATCCACCGCAAAGCAGTGAATAGCGCAAATGCCAATGTAGCATATTCTAACCAAGCCAAACGTAGCACTTCCAAACGTAACACAACCCAAACTGACTCCACGGGACCACTATTGCCGGCCTCCCCAGGGCCAAGCAGAAAATACTTGAGCACAGCAGTGCGCAGAAATCCACCGCACTGCAGTGTATAGCACAAAAGTCAAACATACCCTGTCATAAGCTGACCTAACGGAACCTACCGAAACGTAGTGTGACACAACATAACGAGACCGAGACAAATATTGCTCGCCTTTCCAGAGCCAAACGGGAAATGTTAGCGCTGACTAGGAAGCAGAAACACACCGAATAGCAGTGTATAGGGCAAAAGTCAAGGCTATCGTGACCTAACCAAACAAAACTAAGCACAAACATACATAACGTATCTGAAACTAACGCGCAGGGACCGCCACTGCTGGCCCCTCCCAGAGCCAAACGGGACATACCGAAGCACAGTTGAGCGCAGAAATCCACCGCATTGCAGTGCAAAGCAGAAAAGTGGAAGGTAACCTGACCAAACCTTAACTAATCTAACCCATCCAAACCTAGTGCAACACAACACATCCTGATGAGGCAATTATTGATGTACTCCCCGTAACCAAGCAGAACATACTAGAGCACAGTAAAAAGCAGGAAACCACCGAATAACAATGTATAACGCAATAGTCAAAGCTATCCTAACCAAACGTTGCCCAACCTGACCTAACAAATCACAACATAACCCAACCTAACGTGCCGCGGCCACTAATGCACGCCTCCCCGTGGTCGAGCTGGGTATAGTAGAGGAATGTACAGCGCAGAAATCCACCGAATAGCAGTGTATAGCACAAAAATCCAAGGTACACTAACCTAACCAGACCTAACACTAACTTAACCTAATCAAACGAAGAATCTCTCAACACCACGTGCAGCGACCACCGCTCCTCGCTTCCCCAGAGCAAAGCTGAATGTAGTAGAGCACGGTAGATCACAAAAATACACCGAATAACATTGTATATCACGAAAGTCGAAGCTACCCTAGCCAAACTTAACCTAACCCAACCTAACCAAACGTAACTTAACTCAAACTGACGTGCCACGACCACCATTGCTCGAATACCCAGAGTCGCTAAGAGTATTGTAGAGCGACGTAGAGCGCGGAAATCCACCGAACAGCATGGTATAGCGCAAATTTAAAAGAAACACTTACGGAACCTTCCCAAACTAACGTAACGAAAAGAAACGTACATCGACATAATGTGCCGAGACAACTGATACTGGCCACCCCAGGGACAATCAGAGCATATTACAGCGCATTAGGGCGCAGAAATCCACCGAATAGCAATTAATAGCACAAGAGCCAAGGAAGCCAAACCTAACCTGACCAAACCTGACCTAACGTAGGGTAATCTAACTCAACCTAACGTGCCGAGGCACCACTATTGCTGGCCATCCTAGAGTCGAGCAGAGTATTGTAGAGCTACGTAGTGCGTAGAAACCCAACGAATAGCAGTGTACAGCACAATTGTCTAGGCCATCCTGTCCTATCTTATCAAAATGCAATATAACCAAATGCAACACAAACTAACCTTACGCACCTCGACCTCTATTGCTGGCCTGTCCAGAGACGAGCAGAACATATTGGAGGACGGTAGAGCGCAGAAATCCACAGATTCGCAGTGTATGCAACCAAAGCTAAAGCAGCCTATCCTAACCTAGCCAGTCATAATGTAGCTGAACGCAGCCTGACTCACACTATCATGACGAGCCCGCTCTTCATGACCACCCCAGAGTCGGACAGAGTATGGTAGAGCACTGTAGAGGAAGGATATCCACGGAATTGCAGTCAATAGTACAAAAGCGGCTATATCCTAGCTTCACCTGACATAACCCAACCGAAGCAAACGCCGCATAACAAGACATAAACTGCCGCCACCACTGCTCTTGGCCTCCACGTAGCCAAGTAGAACGTAGTAGAGCAGAGTGGATCACAGAAATACACCGAATGATAATGTATGGCACAAAGCAGTCGTAGCCCAACCTAACCTGACCTAACCTATCCTGACCGAACGTAACCTAACTCAACCTAACGTGCCGTCAACGCCATTACTGGCCTTCCGAGAGACTGGCAGATTGTTTTAGAGCAATGTAGAGCCCAGAAATCCACCGAAGAGCAGTGTACAGCACAAAAGTCGAAGTAATCCTAACCTAACCTGACATAACCTAGACTAACCAAACGGCACAACATGACGTGCCGCGACCACTGCTGCTGGACACCGCAGAGCGAAGCAGAAAATAGCACAGCACAGTAGACTACAAGAGCCCACCTGATAATAGCGTATATCACGAAAGTCGAAGCCATGCTAACCAAACGTAACCAGACATTGCCTAGTAAAACGTAGCATAACTCATCATATCGCGCCGCGCCCACTATTGCTGGCCACCCCTGTGAAAAGCAGAATACAGTAGAGCAGAGTCGAGCGCAGGAATCCTTCGTATAGCAGTGCATAACACGAAAGGCAAAGATAACCAGATCGTGCTTGCCATGGCCTAACCTAACCAAACGTATAGTGAATCAGCCTAATATCCCGAGCCCGCCATTCCTGGCATCCGCAGAGCCAAGCAGAATATTCTTGAGCACGGTACAGCGCAGAAATGGACTGCATTTCTGTGTATAGCGCAAAAGTCGTAGCTATCGTAACTTGACCCGAAAAAACCTAACTTAACCAAACGTAACATAACTCGAACTAACGTGCCGAGACCACTTTT
>NW_016925116.1:0-743 GCF_001483705.2 Eufriesea mexicana
GAAAATGTCAATAAAATTGAATTTTCCAGGCGGATTCTACAGCCCTGCAATGGCTACAGCACGCCAATAAAATCTTCCCTCCTTATTTATGCAAGAATATTAGCTAACCACGATACTTGTCGAAAATGTCAATAAAAGTGAATTTTCCACACAGATTCTATAGCATTGCAATGGCTACAACACGCCAAAAGCATACTTCCTCCTTATCTACGCCTGTAAGTTAGCTCAACCCTATATAAGCCGAAAATATCTATAAAATTGAAGATTCCAGCCATATTCTAAAGCATGGCAATGGCTATAGCACGCCAATGGTATCTCTCCTCCTTATATACGCAAGACAGCCAGCTTACTACGATATTATTCGATAATGTCAATAAAATTTAATTTTCCGGCCCGCTACTGTAACATTGCTGTAGCTATAGCACGCCAATAGAGTCTTTCCTCCTAAATATGGAAGAACGTTAGCTCACCACGATATTAGCGAAAATGTCAATAAAATTGAATTTTGCGGCCAGGCCCTATAGCAATGCAATCGATATAGCACGCCAATAGTCTCTTTCCTCCACATCAATGCAAGAAAGTTAGCTGACCACTATATAAGTCGAAAATGACTATAAAATTGGATTTTCCAGACGGATTCTATAGCTCAGCGGCCAGGCCCTATAGCAATGCAATCGATATAGCACGCCAATAGTCTCTTCCCTCCACATCAATGCAAGAAAGTTAGCTGACCACTATATAAG
>NW_016925117.1:0-502 GCF_001483705.2 Eufriesea mexicana
ATATCGTGGTGAGCTACCTTTTTTGCATATATAAGGAGGGTTGATGATATTGGCGTGCTATAGTCAAAGCAAAGCTATAGAATCTGGCTGGAAAATAGAATTTTATTGACATTTTCGCCTAATATGGTGGTGAGCTACCTTTCTTGCATAAATAAGGAGCAAATGCTCCATCGGCGTGCTATAGCCATTGCAATGCTCTGGAATCTGAGTGGAAACTTCAATTTTACTGTCATTTTCGAATAATATGGTTGTGAGCTGACTTTCTTGCATAAATAAGGAGGAAGGACTCATGGCGTGCTATAGCTATTGCAATGATATTGAATGTGGTTGGAAAATTAAAATTTATTGACATTTTCGACTAATATCGTGGTGAGCTAGCTTTCTTGCTTAAATAAGGAGGAAAGATTCAATTTGGCGTGCTATGCTCGTTGCAATGCTGTAGAGTCTGGCTGAAAAATTCAATTTTACTGACATTTTCGACTAATATTACGGTGAGCCAGCT
>NW_016925118.1:0-578 GCF_001483705.2 Eufriesea mexicana
TGGTTGTGTGGATGGGTGCATGTATGGAAGGATGTGTGTATGAACGGATGGATGTATGGATGATGTTCCGCATGGATGGATGGATGTATGGATGAATTGAGGAGTGGATGGACGGATGTACGGATTTACGGATGTATGCATCGATGTATGTAATGATGTATGTATGGATGTATCGATGGATGCATGTATGGGTTTATGTATGGATGTACGTATTGATGTATGTATGGATGTATGGACGGATGGATGGATTGGTGGGTGGATGTAAGGATGGATGCATTTATGGATGGGTGGATGGGTGGATGTATGTATGGATGTAGGCATGGATGTATGTATGGATGCATTAACGGATGTATCTTTGGATGTATGTATGGATGAGTGTATGGTTGTATGCATAGATATCATAGATGTATGGATGTATGTATGGTCGAATGTATGGATGTACGTATGGATGGATGAGTGCATGGATGGTTGGATTTGTGGGTGTATGGATGTGTGGATGTATGGATGTGTGGATAGATGGATGTATTAATGTATGGACGTTTGTATGTATGGATGTATGAATGTATGGCCGAATTTGC
>NW_016925119.1:0-267 GCF_001483705.2 Eufriesea mexicana
GAAAGCAAGCTCACAGCGATATTAGCCGAAAATGTCATTAAAATGGGATTTTCCAGCCAGATTATAGGGCATTGCAATGGATATAGCACGCCAATTGAATCCTTCCTCCTTATTTATGAAAGAAAGATAGCTCACCATGATATTAGTCGAAAATGACAACAAAATTTTTTTTTCCAGCCACAATCTATATCTTTGCAGTGGCTATAGCACTCAAAAAGCATCTTTCCTCCTTACTAACGCATGGAAGTTAGATCACGTCGATATTAG
>NW_016925119.1:289-1165 GCF_001483705.2 Eufriesea mexicana
CTTTCCAGTCACATTCTAAAGCATTGCAATGGCCACAGCTCGCCAGTAGTATCTTTCCTCCTTGTTTATGCATGAAAGTTTGCTCACCACGATATTAGAAGAAAATGTCAATAAAATTGAATTTGCCATACAGTTCCTATAGCGTTGCAATGGCAGTAGCACGCCAATAGAATCTTTCCTCCTTATTTATGCAAGAAAGTTAGCTCACCACGATATTAGTCGAAAATATAAATAAAATTGTATTTTCCAGCCAGATTCTACAGGACTGCAATGGCAATAGCACATCAATAGAATCTTTCCTCCTTATTTATGCACGAAAGATAGCTCACCACGATATTAGTCGTAAATGTCAATAAAATTGAATTTTCCAGGACGATTCAATAGCTTTGCAATGCGTATAGCACACCAATAGTATCTTTCCTCCTTATTTATGCAAGAAAGTTAGCTCATCACGATGTTAGTCGAAAATGTAAATAAAATTGTATTTTCCAGCCAGATTCTACAGGACTGCAATGGCAATAGCACACCAATAGAATCTTTCCTCCTTATTTATACACGAAAGTTAGCTCACCACGATATTAGTCGAAAATGTCAATAAAACTGAATTTTCCAGGACGATTCAATAGCTTTGCAATGCCTATAGCACACCAATAGAATCATTCCTCCTTATTAGTGCAAGAAAGTTAGCTAACCACGATATTAGTCGAAAATGTCAACCAAATTGTATTTTCTAGCCACATTCTATACCATTGCAATGGCTATAGCACTCACAAATCATCTTTCCTCCTTACTTACGCACGGAAGTGAGCTCACCATGATATTAGTCGAAAATGTCAACAAAATTGTATTTTCCAGCCACATTCCATATAATTGCAA
>NW_016925120.1:0-1760 GCF_001483705.2 Eufriesea mexicana
GCACGCCAATAGAATCTTTCCTCCTTATTTATGCGAGAAAGTTAGCTTTCCTCGATGTTAGTCGAAAATGTCAAGAAAATTGAGCCTTCCAGCCAGATTCGAGAGCATTGCAATCGCCATAGCACTCCAAAAGGATGTTTCCTCCTAACTTGTGGAAGGAAGATATCTCACCACGATATTGGTAGAAAATGACAATAAAATTGAATTCTCCAGCAAGATGCTATAGCATTGCAATGCCTATAGCATACCAACAGTATCTTTCCACCTGATTTATGGAAGAAAGATAGCTCACCGCGATATTAGTCGAAACTGTCAATAAAATTGAACTTTCCAGCCAGATTCCAGAGCATTGCAATGGATATAGCACGCCAAAAGGACCTTTCCTCCATACTTATGCAATGGAATCTGGCTCACCACGATATTATTCGAAAATGTCAATAAAATTGTATTTTCCGGCCAGATTCAACAGCATTGCAGTGGTTATATCTTGCCACTGTAATCTTTCCTCCTTGTTTATGCAACAAAGTTAGCTCACCACGATATCAGTCGAAAATGTCAATAAAATTGAATTTTCCAGCCAGATTCTGCAGCATAGCAATAGATATAGAACTCCGACAGTAACATTCCTCCTTACTTATGCAAGGAAGTTAGGTCACCACGATATTAGTCGAAAATGTCAATAAAATTGAATGTTCCAGGAAGATTTTATAGCATTGAAATTCCTACAGTATGTCAACAGCATCTTTCCTCCTGATATATGGAAGAAAGTTGGCTCACCACCGTATTAGTCGAAAATGTCAATAAAATTGATTTTTCCCGGCAGATTCTTTGGCATTGCAATGGCCATAGCGCTCCAGAAGGATCTTTGCTCCTTCCTTAGGGAAGGAAGTTAGCTCGCCACGATATTAGTAGAAAATGGCAATAAAATTGAATTTTCCAGCAAGAATCTATAGCATTGCAATGCATATAGCATGATAACAGAATCTTTCCTCCTGATATATGGAAGAAAGGTAGCGCACAAAAATATTATTCGAAAATGTCAATGAAATTGAACTTTCCAGCCAGTTTCTATAGCATTGCAATGGTTACAGCTTGCCAATATAATCTTTCCTCCTTGTTTATGAAGGAAAGTTAGCTCACCACGATATTAGTTGAAAATGTCAATAAAATTGATCTTTCCAGCCAGTTTATATAGCATTGCTATGGCTATAGCTGGCCAATATAATCTTTCCTCCTTGTTTATGCAAGAATGTTAGCTCACCACGATATTAGCCGAAAATGTCAATAAAATTGAGTTTTCCATCCAGATTCAACAGCATTGCAGTGGCGATAGTTCGCCAATAGAATCCACCCTGCCTATTTAGTCAAGAATGATATATCACCACGATAAGAGTCGAAACTGTCAATAGTATTGAACTTTCCAACCAGATTCTATAGCATTACAAAGCCTATAGCACGCCAATCGAATCTTTCTTCCTTATTTATGCGAGAAAGTTAGCTTTCACCGATATTAGTCAAAAATGTCAATAAAATTGAATTTTACATCCAGATTCTACGTCATTGCTATCGCCATAGCACTCCAAAAGGATCTTTCCTCCTAACTTGTGGAAGGAAGATATCTCACCACGATATTAGTAGAAGATGATATTAAAATTGAATTCTCCAGCAAGATTCTATAGCATTGCAGTGCCTACAACATTCCAACAGAATCTTTCCTCCTGATTTATGGAAGAAAGATAGCTCACCACGATATTAGTCGA
>NW_016925120.1:7777-9432 GCF_001483705.2 Eufriesea mexicana
ATAGCTCACCACGATATTAGTCGAAACTGTCAATAAAATTGTACCTTCCAGCCAGATTCCAGAGCATTGCAATGGCTATAGCACGCCAAAAGGACCTTTCCTCCATACGTATGCAATGGAATCTGGCTCACCACGATATTAATTGAAAATGTCATAAAATTGTATTTTCCGGTCAGAATCTACAGCATTGCAATGGTTATAGCTTGCCAATATAATCTTTCCTCCTTGTTTATGCAAGAAAGTTAACTCACCACGATATCAGACGAAAATGTCAATAAAATTGAATTTTCCAGCCAGATTCTTCAAAACTGCAATGGCTATAGAACTCCGAAATAACATTCCTCCTTACTTATGCTAGGAAGTTAGCTCACCACGATATTAGTCGGAATTGTCAATAAAATTGAATTTTCCAGGAAGATTTTATAGCATTGCAGCGCCTATAGTATGCCAACAGAATCTTTCCTCCTGATATATGGAAGAAAGTTAGCTCACCACCATACTAGTCGAAAACGTCAATAAAATTGATCTTTCCCAACAGATTCTTCGGCATTGCAATGGCTATATCGCTCCAGAAGTATCTTTCCTACTTACTTAGGGACGGAAGGCTGCTCACCACAATATTAGTAGAAAATGACAATAGAATTGAATTTTTCAACATGGTTCTATAACATTGCAATGCCTATAGCACGCCAACAGCATCTTTCCTCCTTGTTTATGCAAGAAAGAGAGCTGACCACCGTATTAATCGAAAATGTCAATAAAATTGAACTTTACAGCCAGATTCTATAGCAATGCAATGACAATAGCACGCCAATAGAATCTTTCCTCCATATTTATGCAAGGAAGTTGTCTCGCCACGATATTAGTCGATAATGTCAATGAAATTGAATTTTCCATTCGGATTCTGTAGCTTTGCAGCCGTTATAGCTCGCCAACAGAATGTACCCTGCCTATTTAGTCAAGAAAGATATCTCACCACGATAATAGTCGAAACAGTCAAATAGTCGAAACTGTGAATAGTATTGAGCTTTCCAGCCAGATTCTATAGCATTGCAAAGCCTATAGCACGCCAATCGAATCTTTCTTCCTTATTTATGCGAGAAAGTTAGCTTTCACCGATATTAGTCAAAAATGTCAATAAAATTGAATTTTACATCCAGATTCTACGTCATTGCTATCGCCATAGCACTCCAAAAGGATCTTTCCTCCTAACTTGTGGAAGGAAGATATCTCACCACGATATTAACCACGATATTAGTAGAAAATGACAATAAAATTGAATTCTCCAGAAAGATTCTATAGCATTGCAATGCCTATAGCCTGCCAACAAAATCTTTCCCCCTGATATATGGAAGAAAGTTAGCTCACCACCATATTAGTCGAAAATGTCAACAAAATTGATATTTCCCTCCAGATTCTTTGGCATTGCAATGGCTATAGCGCTCCAGAAGGATCTTTGCCCCTTACTTAGGGAAGGAAGTTGGCTCACCACGATGTTAGTAGAAAATGTCAATAAAATTGAATTTTCCAGCAAGTTTCTATACCATTGCAATGCCTTTAGCATGCCAACAAAACCTTTCCTCCTGATTTAGGGAAGAAAGTTAGCTCACCACCATATTAGACGAAAATGTCAATAAAATTGATTTTTCCAGCCA
>NW_016925121.1:0-1039 GCF_001483705.2 Eufriesea mexicana
AGTATCTTGCCTCCTCATTTACGCGTTGAAGCTTGCTCACCACGATATTGGCCGTAAAAGTCATCAAAATAGAGCTTTCCATTCATACGTAATTGCATTGCAATTGCTATAGCACGCCAATAAGATCTTTCCTACTAACGTTTGTGTGAAAGCTTGCTCACCACGAAATTGATCGAAAATGTCTATAAAATTCAACTTCCAGTCAAATTCTATACAATTGCAATGGATATAGCAAGACACGATATTGGCCGTAAAAGTCATCAAAATAGAGCTTTCCATTCATACGTAATTGCATTGCAATTGCTATAGCACGCCAATAAGATCTTTCCTACTAACGTTTGTGTGAAAGCTTGCTCACCACGAAATTGATCGAAAATGTCTATAAAATTCAACTTCCAGTCAAATTCTATACAATTGCAATGGATATAGCAAGCCATTAGAATCTTTCCTCCTAATTTATGCATGAAAGCTGTTTCCCCTCAATATTAGTCGAAAATGTCAATAAAATTGAACTTTCCAGTCAGATTCTATAACATTGTAATGGATAAAGCACGACAACAGAATCTTTCCATCTTATTTGTGCGTGGAAGCATGCTCACCACGATACAAGTCGAAAATATCAATGAAATTGAACTTTTATGGCTGATTCCATTACAGTGCAATGGCTATTGCACGCCAATAAGGTCCATCCTCCTTATTTATGCACGAATGCTTGCTCCCCACGTTATTAGTCGAAAATGTTAATAAAATTGTACTTTCCAGTCAGATTCCATAGCATTGCAAGGGATATAGCATAACAATAGTATCTTTCCTCCTTATTTATGCGAGAAAGCTTGCTCGCCACGATATTAGTCGAAAATGTCAATAAAATTGACCTTTCCTGTCAGATTCTATTGCATTGCAACGGCTACAGCACGCCAATGGGAACTATCCTCCTTATTTATGCATGAAAGCTTGCTCCCCTCGCTATTAGTCGAAAATGTCAGTGAAAGTGAACTGTCCAGTCAGATTCTATAACATTGCAACGGCTATAGCACGC
>NW_016925122.1:0-593 GCF_001483705.2 Eufriesea mexicana
GTTAGGTTGCGTTTGGTTATACTACGCTTGGACTGGTTAGGGCAGGATAATTGTGACTTTTGCTCTATACACTGATATTCGTCGTATTTCTACGTTCTACGTTGCCCTACTATACTCTGCTCGACTCTGGGCACTCCAGTAATGGTTGTCCCGGTACGTTGGTTAGATTCAGGCTATGTTTGGTTATGTTACGTTTGGATAGGTTAGGAGGGAGTAGCATAGAGTTTTGCGATATAAACAGCTATTCGGTGGTCTTCTGCTACGTACTGTGCTCTAATAAACTCTGCCTGGCTCTTGGGATGCAAGCAATATTGGTCTCGGCTCGTTAGGTTGAAATAGGAAGTGTTAAGTATGTCTGGGTTAGGTTTGGATAGCCTGACTTTCGTGGTGTACGCTGTTATGCGATGGACTTCTGCCCTCTGCGCTCCTCTAATATGTTCTCCCTGACGATGGGGTGGCCAGCAATGGTGGTCTAGGCACGTGAGGTTCCATTACTTTACGCTTGGTTGTGTTACGTTTCGTTAGGTTAGGATATGTTTACTAAGACCCTTGCGCTATACCCTGCTATTCGGTGGATTTCTTCATTTCATATT
>NW_016925123.1:0-6909 GCF_001483705.2 Eufriesea mexicana
ACCGTGCTCTAGTATGCACTGCTTGTCACTGGTGGCCAGAAATAGTGGTCTCGGCTGGTTAGGTTTAGATAGTCCACGTTTGTTTTGGCTAGGTTCGGTCAGGCTAGGTTAGAATACGGTTGACTCTTGAGACATACACTGCTATTTGGAGGCTCCCTGCGCTCTACTCTGCTCTAGCGTGTTCCGCTTGGCTCAGGGGAAGAATGTAACAGTGGTTTCAGCACATTAGGTTGAGATAGGATGCGTTCGGTTGCGTTGCGTTCGCTTTGGTTGGAATTGTATAGCTTCGATTTTTCCGCTACACACTGCGACCCTATGGATTTCTGCGCTCCACACTCCTCTAATATGTTCTGCTTGACGCTGTGCAGGCCAGCAATACTGGTCGCGGCACGTTAGATTAAGTTAGGTTTCTTGCGGTTAGGTTAGATTGGGCTGGCTTAGGTTTGGATAACTTTGACTTTTGCACACAGCACTGATATCCTGTGGACTTCTGTGCTCTACTGTGCTCTACCATATACCGCTGTTCTCTGGGGAGGCCGGTAATAGAGGTCCCGGGACGTTGGTTTTATTTATGCTACGGTCGGTTATGACAAGTTTTGTTTGTTTAGGAGAGGATAGCATTGACCTTTGCACTGTACACTGGTATTCGGCTGGTACCTGCCCTCTTCTTTGCTCCAATACACTGTACTCTGGTATTCGGCTGGTACCTGCCCTCTTCTTTGCTCCAATATTTTCAGCTTGGCTCTGGAAAGGCCAGCAATAGTGTTATCGGTACGTTACGTTTAGTGTGGCTTCATCTGTTTAGGTTAGGGTAGGTCACTTTAGTTTAGGATATCTTTGACTTTCGTGCAACACTCTGCTATTCGGTCGATTTCTGCGCACCGCTGTGATCAAGCATGCTTTGCTTTGCTCTGTGGAGGCCAAAGATGGTGGCCACGGCGCGTTACGTTTTGTTAGTTTACGTTCGGTTAGGTCAGGTTTGCCTGGGTTAGGTCAGGGTATCTCAGACTTCTGTGCTGTACACTGAAATGCGGTGGACTTGTGCGCTCTACTTTGCTCTAGTATGCTCTGCTTGTCTCTGGGGATGCCAGTAAGCTTGGTCTCTGCACCTTAGGTTGAGACATGATACGTTTCGTTATGTTACATTAGCTTATGTTAGGTTTGGGCAGCTTCGACTGTTCTGCCATAAACTGCAGTCGCATTGATTTCTGCGCTCTGCTCTCCTATATACTGAGATCTGCTTGGATCTAGTGAGGCCAGCAATAGTGTTCTCGCACATTAGTGTGTGTTAGGTTACGTTTGGTCCGGTTATGTTTCTTTGGGTTATGTCTGGATAGCATTGACTTTCGTGGCAAAGACAGATGCTAGGTGGATTCCAGCGCTCTACTCTGCTCTACTATACTCTGCTCGAGCCTGGGGAGGCCAACAATAGCGGCCGCTGCTAGTTAGGTTGGATTAGGATACGTCTGGGTACGATACGTGTGCGTAGGTAGGAAATATGGCGTTGACTTTTGTACGGTACACAGACTCTCGGCGGGTCACTGCAACCTACTGTGCTCTAATAAGTTCAGCTTGTCTCTGAGAAAGACGGCAATAGTGGTATCTGCACGTTATGTTGAGTTAGGTTACGTTCAGTGTGGTTAGTTTTGTACGGATTAGGTTAGGATGCCTTTGACTCTCCTGCTATACATTCCATTCCTTCGCCATGTTTGTTCTACTCCCCATTAATATGTCCTGCTTCTCGATGGAGAGGCCAGCAATTGTGGACTCGGCACGTTAGTTTTAGTTTGTATACGTTTGGTTCAGTTATATTGGGCCAGGTAAGTGTAGGGTATCCTTGGCGCATACGCTACTCGCTGCTATTTGGTAGCTTCCTGTGCTCCACTGTTCCCTAGTGTGTTATGCTTGGATCTGGGGACTACAGTAACAGTAGTCCCGGCACGCTGGGATAGCTTACGTTACGTTTGGTTTTATTACGTTTGGATGGGTGAGGATAGTGTAGCGTCGACTTATGTGATGTACAACGCTATCAACTAGTTTTGAACGCTCTAAGTTGCTCTACTATACCTTGCTCGTCTCTGGGGAGGCCAGCAATAGCGGCCGCTGCACGTTATGCTCGGTTAGGCTGCGTTGGGTATGTTAAAATTGGTTAGGCTCGGAGAGGGTACGTTTGACTTATGCGCCGCACAGCGCTATTCGGTTGGTTTCTGTGCTCTACATTGCTCTAATATGCTCTGCTCGACTTTGGGAAGGCCAGTGGTAGTGGTCGTGGCACGAAAGGATGTCTTAGATTACGTTTGGTCAGGTTAGGATCGGTTAGGGTAGGGAAGGATAGCCCAGACTTTGTGCTATACACAACAATTCGGTGCATTTCTGCGCTCTTCTGTGCTCTAATATGCTCTGCTTGGATCTGGATAGGCTAGCAGTAGTGGTATCGGCGCGTTAGTTTGAGTTTGGTTTCGTTTGGTTCCGTTACGGTTGGTTAGGTTAGGGGGGCTGGCTATGACTTTTGCGCTATACACTTCTATTCGGAGGGCTTGTGCCCTTTACTGCACTGTAATATATGCAGCTAGACACTGGGAGTACCAGCAACAGTGGTATCAGCACGTTACGTTGGGTTAGGCTACGTTTGGTTAGATTATGCTAGGTAAGGTTAGTTTAGGGTAAATTTGACTTTTGTGCTTCACACCGCAATGTGCTGGAATTCTGCGCTCTAGCGTGCTCTCGCATATTCTGCTTGGCACTGGAGTGGTCAGCAGTAGCGTTGTAGGGCAGTTAGGTGGAGATAGGTTACGTCTGGTTATGCTATGTTTGGCTAGGTTAGGCTAGGGCAATTTTGACTTTTGAGCTAGACACAGCTATCTGGCGGATTTCTGCGCTCCACTCTGATCTGATATATTCTGATTGGCTCTGCGGAAGTGGGCAGGGGTGGTCTAGTCACGTTAGGTTTTGTTAGGCTACGTTTGTTTGGGTTTGGTTAAGTCAGGTTAGGTTAGGGTATCTTCGACTTTCCTGCTATACACTGAAACGCCGCGGGTGTCTGTAATCCACTGTGCTGTAGTATATTGTGCTGGGCTCTGTGGAGGTCACCAGTAATGGTGTAGGTCGGTTGGGTGGAGTTAGGTTACGTTTGGTTAGGTAAAGTTTGCTTGGATCAGCTATAGATAGCTTTGAATTTCGTGGTATACACTGTAATTCTGCGGACCTCTGCGCTCTACTATTCACTGCTCGGCTCTGGGAAGTCCAGCAATAGCAATCGCGGGTCCATAGGTTGTATTAGGTTACGTTTCAGTGCGTAACGATTGGTAAGGTTTGTAGTGGGTGGCCTCGAATTTTCTGCTATACACTGAGGTTCCATGGATATGTGCGCTCTACTCTAGTCTCGTACGTTCTGCTTGACTCTGTGGAGGTGAGCCGGACTGGCCGCGGCACGTTAGCTTGGGTTAGATGACGTTTGGTTATGTTAGGTTGGGTTTGGTTAGGTGAGGATATCTCTGACTTTCGTGCTATACACTGCTATTCGGTGGAATTTTGAGACCTACTGTGCTCTAATATGCTCCGCGTGGCTCTGAGGAGGCCAGAAATAGTGGTCACAGCACCTTAGGTTGAGTTAGGCAATGTTTGGCTAGGTTACCTTTGTCTGGGTTAGGTATGCATAGCTCTGACTTTCGTGGCATACACTGTAATTCGGCGGACCTCAGCTCTCTACTATTCACTGCTCGGCTGTGGGAAGGCCAGCAATGTCAGTTGCGGCTCCATAGGTTGTGCTAGGATACGTTTGTGCATGTTACGTTTGGTTAGGTCTGTAGAGGGCAGATTAGACTTTTGTACTATACACCGTCATTCGGCGAACTACTGCTCTACTCTGTTTTCTACTATACTCTGCTCGACTCTGGGGAGGCCAAAACTAGTGCTCGCTGCACGTTAGGTTCAGTTAGGATACATTCGGTTATGTTGCGATTGGCTATGTTAGGAGAGGACAGCTTTGACTTTTGTGGTATACTCTGCTTTTCGGTGGATTGCTTCCATCCATTGTGACCTAATATGCTCAGCTTTGCTCTGCGGAGGACAGAAACCGTGGTCGCGTCCCGTTAGGTAGAGTTAGGTTACGTTTGGTTAGGTTAGGTGTGCTTGGGGTTGGTTAGGATGTCTGTGACTTTTGTGCTGTACACAGATGTGCGGTGTATTTCTGCGATCTACTTTGCCCTAGTATGCTCCGCTTGTCTCTTGGGACGCCAGCAATAGTGGTCGCGGCACGTTAGGTTGAGTTATGTTACGTTTTGTTGGTTTTGGTTGGGTTAGGTTTGGTCAGTATAGCTTTGACTGTTGCGCTATCCACTGCTGTGCGTTCGACTTCTGCGCCCTATTTCGCTCTAGCCTATTCCGCTTGGCTCTGCAGAGTCCAGCAATAGCGGTCGCTGCACGCTACGTTGTGTTAGCTAGCGTTTGGGTATGTCGCAATTGGTTAGACTAGGAGAGGTTAGCATTGACTATTGTGCTATGCACTGTTTTCGGTTTGTTTCTGCGGTATACTGTGATCTGATATCTTCAGCTTGGCTCTGGGCAGCCTAGCAATAGTGGTCTCAGCGCGTTAGGCTTGGTTATGCTATGTTTGCGTATGACAAGTTCGGTTATGCTAGGACAGGTTAGCTTATACTTTTGAGCCATTCAATGCTACGCGATGGATTTCTGCGCCCTACTGCTCTCTAATATGTTCTGCTTGTCTGTGGGGTGGCCAGTGATAGCGTTCGCGGCACGTTAGTTTGACTTTGGTTACGTTCTGCTGTGTTAGGTTAGGTTAAGTTTCGTTAGGTTAGCACTGACTTTCGTGCTATACACTGCTACCCTTGTGTTTCTGTGATCTACTGTGCTCTGCTATATTCCGCTTGGCCCTGTGCAGACCAGCAATAGTGGTCGCTGCACGTTAGGTTGTGTTAGGCTGCGTTTGATTATGTTCCATTAGGTTATGTTTGGTTCGGATTGCTTCGACATTCGTGTGGTACACTATTACACGGCGGTTTGTTGTGGTCTACTGTGCTCTTCTGTATTCTGCTTTGCTCTGTGGTGTCCGGCATCAGTGTTCGCAGCACCTCGCGTTGAGTTACGCTGCGTTTGGTTATGTTAGGTTGGGTCAGGTCATGTTAGGATATCTTTGACTTTTGTGCCATTCTTTGCAAGGCGGTGGATATGTGCGCACTACTGTGTTCTAGTACACTCTGGTTGTCCCTGTGGAGGTCAGCTGTAATTGCCTAGTTATGTTAGGTTGCGTTGGGTTGCGTTTGGATATGTTACATTTGGATAGGTTAGGAGATGCTACTTTGACTTCTTTGCTTTACACTGCAATTCCGAGTGATTCTGTGATCTACTGTGCTCTACTGCATTCTACACGGCTCTGGGGTAGGCCAGGAGCAGTGGTCGCGTCACGACATGATAAGCTATGCTACGCTCGGTTACGCAAGATTAGGACAGGTTTGGTTCGGATGTCTACGGCCTTTGTTGTATTCACTGCATTGCGGTGGATTTCTGCGCTCCACTGTGCCCTAGTACCTTCTGCTTGTCTCTGTGGAGAACAATAATAGTGGTCTCTTCGTGTTAGATTGAGTTTGGCTACGTTTGGATGTGTTACGTTTGGCTAGGTTAGTATAGGGTAGTTTGGACATCTGTGCTATACACTGTTATTCGCAGGATGTAAGCGCCCCAATGTGCCCTAATATGCTTTGCTTGGCTCTGTGGTGTCTAGTAATAGTGGTCTCGGCGCGATTGCTTGAGTTATGTTACATTTTCGTTAGGGTAGGTTAATAAGGCTTGGTTAGGGTCTCTTTGGGTTTTATGCCATACACTGCTATTCAGAGGATCTCTGCGCTCTATATTGTTCTGATCTACTCCACTCGATACTGGGGCGGCGAGAAATAGTGTTCGTGGCACGCTATTTCCAATTACGTTATGCTTCGTTTGATTAGGTTGGGGTAAGTTTGTTAAGGGTTGCTGTGACTTTCGTGCTATGCACGGTTATTCGGTCGTTATCCGTGGTCTACTGTGCTCTTCGGTATTCTCCTTTGCTCTGGGTATCCAGGCAGCAGTGGTCGCGGCACTCTATGTTCAGTTATGCAACGTTCGGGTAGGTCAACTTAGGTCAGGCTAGGTTACGTTTTCCTCGACTTTTGTAACATACACTGCTGTTCGGTGGATTTCTAAGCTCTACATCGCTATACCTTACTCTGTTCTTCTCTGGAGAGGCCGGCAATAGCGGTCGCGACCGGTTAGTTTGAGTTAGGTTACGTCTTGTTAGGTTAGGATTGATTAAGTTTCGTAGGATAGCTTTGACTTCCTTGCTATACGCTGTTATTCGGTGTACTTCTGTAATCCACTCGGCTCTACTATATATTCTGCTTGGCCCTGGGCCCGCCAACTATAGTGGTCGCGGCACGTTATGTTGAGATAGGCTACTTTTGATTAGGTTACGTTGGCTTACGTTTGGGTAGTAGAGCTTTGACTTTCATGCTATACACTGCTATCCTATGGACTTCTGTGACCTACTGTGATATACTACATTCTGCTATGCTATGGGGAGGCCAGGAGCAGTGGCCGCGGCACGTTATATTAACATATGGTTATGTTAGGTTATGTCAGGTTATGTTACTGTATCCCAGACTCTTGTACCATACACGGCAATTCGGTGGGTCATTGTGCTCTACATTGACCTGCTATACTCTGCTCGGCTCTGGGGAGAAGAGCAATGGCGGTCGCGACACGTTAGTTTGAGTTAGGTTACGTTCGGTTAGGTTAGGTTATGGTAAATTTGGTTAGCATAGCTCCGACTTTCGTGCTATGCACTGCTATTCAATGTATTTCTGTGATCTACTTCGCTGTACCGCATTCTGCTTGGCTATGCGGATGCAAGTATCAGTG
>NW_016925124.1:0-288 GCF_001483705.2 Eufriesea mexicana
TTCAAAATCTATAACCCTTTATTCCTTGGTGAATAGATCGTCTAACGCCTTCAATAAAATGGCAAGTACAGCCATCTACATGCCAGAGAATAGGTCTATACAAAATCTATAAACTGCTAAAGCTTGGCGAATAGATCGACTAACGCCTTCAACCCTATGGCAAGTACAGACATCTGCTTGCTAGAGAATAGGTCTATTCAAAATCTATAACCAGTTATAGCTTGATGAATAGATCTCCTAACGATTTCAATCCAATGTCAGGTACAGCCGTCTACTTGCCAGAGAATA
>NW_016925125.1:0-215 GCF_001483705.2 Eufriesea mexicana
AAGTAGATGGCTGTACTTGCCATTGGATTGAAGGCGTTAGGCGATCTATTGACCAAGCTACAACAGCTTATAGATTTTGAATAGACCTATTCTCTGGTGAGTAGATGGTTATACTTGCCATTGGATTGAAGGCGTTGGGCGAACTATTCACGAAGCTATAACAGATTACAGATTTTGAATAGACATATTCTATGGCAAGTAGATTTCTGTTCTTG
>NW_016925126.1:0-314 GCF_001483705.2 Eufriesea mexicana
ATACACTCATCCATACATACATCCATAGATACATCCATAAATGCATCAATACACACATCCATGGATGCATCCATCCATACATCCATCCACTCATACATCCATCCATCCATACATCCACACAGATATACATCCATACATCCATACATCCATACTTCCGTACATTCATACATTCGTACATCCACAAATCCATCCATCCACACATCCATACGTCCACAAATCCATCCACCCATGCACTCATCCATCCATACGTACATCCACAAATACGTCCATACATCCATGCATACACCCATACACTCATCCATACATACATCCAT
>NW_016925126.1:350-1036 GCF_001483705.2 Eufriesea mexicana
CATGCTTACATCCAAACACACATCCACCCATTCGCCCATCCATAAATCCATCCATCCATACATATATTCATCCATACAGCCCCACACCCACACTTCCATAAATGCATCCATTCGTACGACCATCATTAGATATAATCATCCATCCATAGATCCGTACTTGCATACAGCCATACATCCATACATCCATTCTTCCGTACATCCGTCCATCCATACCTCAATCCATCCATACACCCATCAATCCAAACAACCTTTCATCCATACAAACATCCATCCATACATCCATCTTTCCATACATCCATCCATCCATACATCCACCCATCCATACATCCACCTATCCATACATCCATCGAACCATACATCCATCCATCCATACAAGCACCCATCCATACACCCATCGGTCCATACATCTATCCATCCATACACACATCCATACATTCATACGTACACACATCCATAAGTCCATACATCCGTACATCCATACAACCATACATACATAGATACATACATCCATAAATCCATACGTCCATACATCCACCCATCCATCCATACATCCATTCATCCGTACATCCATACATTCGTACATCCATACGTTCATACGTCCATACATCCATACATGCACACATCCATACCTTCTTACATCCATACATTCATACATACGTACAACCATACATGCATACATCCATACA
>NW_016925126.1:1221-1425 GCF_001483705.2 Eufriesea mexicana
CACCCATCCATACATCCATCGTACCATACATCCATCCATCCATACTAGCACCCATCCATACATCCATCGATCCATACATCTATCCATCCATCCAACAATCCGTTTATCCATACATACATACATACATACATCAATACATGCATACATCCATCCATACAACCATAACCCGTACGTCCAGATATTCGTACATCCGTACGACCATAC
>NW_016925127.1:0-2884 GCF_001483705.2 Eufriesea mexicana
TGGATTACTGCACTCTACTTCGCTCTAATATATTCTACTTGGCCCTGGGAAGCTTGGAATGGTGTTCTCGGCACGTTAGGTTGCGTTAAGCTACGTTCGGTTATGTTACGTTTCATTATGATAGGATACTGTGGCTCCGACTATTGTGATTTGCAATGCGATTCTTTAGATATCTGCGCTCTACTCTCCTCTAATATGTTCTGCTTGGCTCGCGGAGGGCAGCGATAGTGGTGTAGCCAAGTTAGGTTGTGTCCTTCTCGCTTGGGCATGTTACGTTTGGTTAAATTAGGATAGGATAAAATTGACACTTGTGCTGTACAGTGCCATTCTATGGATTCCTGCGCTCTTCATTGGCCTACTGTACTCTGTCCTTCCCTGGCTGGACCTGCCTTGTGACCTGCCTAACTGGCCCTAACGCGCCGAGACCACTTTTGCGGGCCTCACCAGAGCCAAGCAGTGAATATCAGAACGCTGTACAGCGGATAAGTTGGAGGAGAGTAGCGTATGGCGCAGATGCCTAAGCTATCCTGTCCTAACCTCGTGTAACGTAGCATAACCAAACGTAACCTAACTCAATCTGACGTGCCGCGACCTCTATTATTGGCCACCACAGTGTCAAGCAGAGCATATTAGAGCACATTAGAGCGGAGAGATCCACGGAACAGCAGCGTATATCACAGAAGTCGATGTAGCCTATACTAACCAAGCCAAACGTAAAATAACCGATCGTAACCTAACCCAACCTCACATGACGAAACCTCTGTTTCTGGCCTCCACAAAGAAAAGCGGTAGGTACTGGAGCACAGTAGTGCGCAGATACCGACGCATTGCAGTGGATAGTACAGAAGCCGAGGATGACCATACCTATCCTAACCTAACCTGACCTACGCAAACGTAACATAACACAACCTAATGTGCCCAGACCACTATTGCTGACCTCCCCAGATTCGATCCGATATTACCAGAGGACAGTAGGGCACGTGAGACCATATAATCGCAGTGTATAGCACAGGAGTCATTTCCATCCAGGCCTAACAGAGGTTAACGTAACCTAACAAAACGTGGCCCACCTAAACGTAACATACGGCTGACACTATTGCTGTCCTCTCCAGGGAAAAGTGGAATGCTGTAGAGAGCAGCCGAGTGCAGAAATCCAACGAACGTCAGTGTATAACACGGAAGGCAAAGCTACCCTACCGAAGTTAAACAAGCCTAGACTGACGGACCGTAACCTGAGACAACCTAACGTGCGGAGGATTTTATTGCTGGCATTCCCATGTCTAAGCATAATATAGTAGAGCACAGCAAAGCGCAGAAACGCTCCGATATCAGTGTATAGCACGAAAGCCTTAGTTGACCTGACCGAGCTTAACACAGCCTAACCAAACCAAACGTAACCTAACCCATCATAATGTGACGAGAATAATATTGCTGGCCTCCCGGGGCCAAGCAGAGAATACAAGAGTACATTAGATCGCAGAAATCCACGGAATAATATCGAATAGCACAGATGTCAGAGAAGCCTACCCAAACCTAGCAAAACGTAACATAGCCAAACGTAACCCAACTTAACCTAACATGACGAGACCGCTGTTGCTGGCCTCCACAGAGGCAAGCCGTATCTACTAGGGAGCAGTAATGCGCAGAAAACCACCGCATTAGTGTGTGTAGCACAAAAGACTAAATTCCACCAACCCAACATTACCGAACCTAACCTAACGAAACGTGGCATAACTCAACATAACGTGTAGCGACCATTACTGCTGGCATCCCCAGAGCAGAGCAGAATACAGTAGAGCCCGGTGGATCACACTAATCCTCCACAAAATAGTGTACATTGCGGAAGTCAAAGAAATAATAACCGAGCCAGCCTAACCAAACCTAACGAAGCGAAACATTAGTAAACCTAAGTGCCGAGATCACTATTGCTGCCCTCCAGAAAGACAAGCAGAATACACTAGAGCACAATGGAGCGCAGGAGTCCACTAAACCACTGTATATAGTACGAAAGTAGGAGCTACCCTTAACGAACTTAAGCTAACCTGACATAGCCAAACGTAACATAACTCAACCTGACCTGCCACGACAAGAATTGCTGACCTCACCAGGACCAAGAAGGGTAAAGTAGAGCACATTCGAGTGCAGGAATCCTCCGAATAGCAGTGTACAGCACGAGAGTCATAAATAACCAAACCGAGCTTGACATAACCTACCCAAACAGAACGTAACATAAATCCACATAACGTGCAGAGACCTCTATTGCTGGTCTGGCCAGAGCCAAGCAGAAAATACTGGAACACAGTAGAGCGCATATATCCGCGGATAGTAGTGTATAGCACAAAAGTCTAAGCTACCCTATCCTAACCCCAGTAAACGTAACATAATCAAGCGTAGCCTGGCTCAATCTAGACTGTCGAGATCACTATTGCTGGCTTCCCCGGCGCCAAGCATCATATACTGCAGCAAATCAGAGCGCAGGAATCCACCGCAATGCAATGTAGTGCACCAGAGACGTAGGTATCCATACCCAACCTTCCAAGCCTAACATGACGAGACGTATCCTAACTCAACCTAACGTGCCGAGACCACTATTGCCGACCACCTAAGTTCCAAGCAGAGCATATTAGAGCACCCTAGAGCACAGAAATCCACGGAATAGCAATTCATATCACAAAAGTCAAAGTAGTCTTTCCTAACCCAGCCAAACGTAACGTATCCAAAACGTTGCCTAACTCATCCTAACATGACGAGGCCACTATTGCTGACCCCCACAGATGCAAGCAGAATGTGCTGGAGCACTGTAGTGCGCAGGAATACACCCCATTGCATTTAAATGCACAAAAGCCGTAGATATCCTAGCCAAACGTGACCGAAGCTAACCTAA
>NW_016925128.1:816-2688 GCF_001483705.2 Eufriesea mexicana
CCATCGATCCATACATCTATCCATCCATACATCCATACATACATACATTCATACATCCACACATTCATACACCCATACTTCCGTACATCCATCCACCCAAACATCCAACCATCCATACATACATCGATCAATAGGTCCATCCATGAATACATCCATCCACGCATCCATCCATTAATCCATGCATCCATAGAGACATCAATGCATACATCCTTGCATACACCAATACATTCATCCGTACATACATCCATAGATACATACTTACATACATGCATACATACATCCATGCATACATCCATTCAAACATCAATACATACATCCATGCATACATCCATTCAAACGTCAATAAATACATCCATGCATACATCCATACATACATCCATGCATGCATCCATACATTCATCCATACAAGCATCCATAAATACATCCACTCTTCCGTCCATTCACCGATTCATTCGTCCACCCACACATCCATACATACATGCCTCCGTACATCCGTACATTCGTACATCCATACATCCATCCGTACATACATGCATATATCCGTAACGCAACTACGGCCATACATTCATACATCCATACATACGAACGTCCACACATTAATACATCCATCCATCCATACATCCATCCATACATACATCCATGCATCCACGCATCCATCCATCCATAAATCCTACCATCCATGCACTCATCCATTCATACGTACATCCATACATACGTCCATACATACATCCGTACACCCATGCAAACACCCATACACTCAACCTTAAGTACACCCATATATACATCCGTAAATGCATCCATACATACATTCATCTCAACATCCCCACATCCATACATCCATAAATGCATTCATTCGTACGTCCATAATTCGATACATGCGTCCATCCATACACCCATCCATTCGTACATTCATACACCCTTGCATCCATACATCCGTACATCCGTTCACCTATACCTCAATCCATCCATACATCCATCCATCCATCCAACCATTGATCCATACATACATCCATCCATACATCCACCTTTAAATTCATCCATCCATCCATACATCCACCCATCCATACATCCACCGAACCATACATCCATCCATCCATACAACTACCCACCCATACACCCATTGATCCATACATCTATCCATCCATACATCCACCCATGCGTACATTAATACATCCATCCATCCATAAATCCATCCATCCATACATCCATACAACCATACATACATCCATACATACATCCATACATACATCCGTACATTCATCCAACCATACATCCATCCACTGATACATCCAGCCATCCGTACATACATACAGATGTACATCCATACATGCATACATCCGTACATCCTAACATTCGTACAAACATACATTCGTTCATCCATACATACATACATCCATACATGCATGCATCCACACATACATCTATACACACATCCGTACATACGACCATCCATCTACCCATCCATAAATCCATTCATCCACCTATCCAAAAATCCATCCAATCATAGATCCATCCATCCATACATTCATACATCCATACCTCCGTCCATCCGCACTTCCATCCATCCATACGTCCACCCGTCGATACATTCATCCACCCACACATCATCCCATGCATACGTCCATCGATCCGTACATCTATCCATCCATACATCCATCCATCCATACATTCATACATCCGCACATCCATAAAGCCATCCATCCATACATCCATACAACCATACATACATCCATACATACATCCATACATAGATCCATACATACATACGTCCATCCATACATCCAGCCACTCACACATACATCCATCCACACATCCATACATATATACATCCATACATCTATACATCCGTACATCCATACATTCGTACATCCA
>NW_016925129.1:0-524 GCF_001483705.2 Eufriesea mexicana
TTGGTGAATAGATCGCCTAACGCCTTGAATCCAATGGCAAGTACTGCCACCTACTTGCCAGAGGAAGGGTCTATTCAAAATCTATAATCTGCTATAGCTTGGTGAATGGATCGCCTATCGCCTTCAATCCAATGGCAAGTACAGCAATCTACTTGCCAGAGAATAGGTCTATTCAAAATCTCGAGCCTGTTATAGCATGGTGAATTGATCGCCTAACGCCTTCCATACAATGGCAAGTACAGCCATCTACTTGCCAGAGCATTAGTCTTTTCAAAATATATGAGCTGCCATAGCTTGGTGATTAGAACGCATATCGCCTGCAATCCAATGGCATGTACCGCCAGATACTTGCCAGGGAAAAAGTATTTTCAAAATCTATAATCTGTTATAGCATCGTGAATAGAACAACGCCATCAATCCAATCTCAAGTAATGCCATCTACTTACCTGGGAATAGGCCTTTTCAAGATCTATAATCTGTTATAGCTTGGTGAATACATCGCCTAACGCATTCAATCCAATGGC
>NW_016925130.1:0-500 GCF_001483705.2 Eufriesea mexicana
GCAATTGACGCTGAAGGCATTGAAATATGCCTGTACCGTATTGAGTATAGCCATCAACAGAGAGCACTTTCCTCTTGATTAAGATGGTGACTGATGATTTAAATTCTATTGAATATCTAGACTGGCAAAATATAATTCCATTATCGTGCGAGACTTTAAGACCTGACAACACACGACTGAATGCAGACATAATTATCATACTGTAGCTGAGGTACTAATCTGTTCACTGATTACGTTAATTCCACAGCAATTCAACAATAATCAGTGTACAGTACATGTATGGCTGGAGATATTTGCTATTGACACTGCGGTTATTGGTGCACCTACCAGCAGAGCACTGTAGCGTATGGATTAATCAGCTTTCTAATGATTTACAATTCATAGCAATTCCAGGAAGTAAAAAAGAGAAATTTATTATCGTTTGAGATGTTAACAAAGGACAAAACGGTATCGTGAACACCATCATGACATTTACTTTTCCGTAGGATTAAATTGTTCAC
>NW_016925131.1:0-311 GCF_001483705.2 Eufriesea mexicana
TGGGCAGCAAGGCGTGCTGCCCGCCAAAGGCGAACTGCTCGGCTCGCCAGGCGTCTGCAGGCGCCGTGTCCGCCTCGGCGCCTGCAAGCGCCAATTCGAAAGCTGCTTCCGCGAATTCCGTCTCCGCGAACGCGACCGCGAAGGGCCCGCCGACTGGTGGAGCACCGGGCCCGCAGCCGTACCCAGGGAAGGGGGCCAGGAGGAGGCCATGGACCTAACCTAACCAGCCTAACTTTCACGTCGTCCAAGGTGCTCCAAGCCAACGTGAACCACTCACGGGCGTCGCAGGACCTGCTCCTGCAGACGCTCGT
>NW_016925132.1:0-2680 GCF_001483705.2 Eufriesea mexicana
AGCCGCGACAGCTACTCCTCGCCTCTCCAGGGTCTAGCACATTGTAGTAGAGCAATGAAGAGCACACGAAACCACCGAATAGCAGTACATGTTACAAAAGTCCAGGATATCCTAACCCAAGCTGCGTTAACCTAACATAACCGTACGTAGCATAAGTGAACGTAACGTGCCGCGACCACTGCTGCTGGCGTCTGCAGAGCAAAGCAGAGAACAGTAGAGCTCAACAGCTTAAAGAAATAGACCTTATAATAGTGCATAGCACGAAAGCCATTGCTATCTTAGCCAAGCTTAACCCAACCATACCCAACCATGCATAACCTAACATAAAATAACGTGCAGCGAAAGCTATTGTTCGTCTTCCAAGGGTCCAGCAGAGTATAGTGCAGCAATATAGAACGCAGGAATCCACCGAATAGCAGTGTACAGCACAATAGTCTATCAAGTCCTCTGCAAGCCTTCCTAACCATCCCTAACGAAACGTAACATAACTCATCCCAACGTGACGAAACTAACATTAGCGACCACGCCGGAGCCAAGCAGAACATGCTAGAGCATAGCAGAGCGCGGAAATTCATCAAAGAGCAGTGTACAGCACATAAGTTAATGCCATGCTAACCAAACATAGCCTAACCCGTCCTAAGAGAACGTAACACGGCTCAAGGCGACGACCCGAGATCACTGTTGATTGCATTCCCAGGGCCAAGCTGAATATGTTAGAGCACCGTAGGGCGCAGAAAACCACCTAATAGAATACTACAGCGCTAAGGTGAAAGCTACTCTCTCCTAACATAGCCAAACGTAACATGTCCGAACGTAGCCAAACCCAAACTTACGCGACGTGGCAGGCATTTCTAGCCTCCCCAAGGCCAAGCAGAACACAATAGTGGAGAGTATAATGCAGATATCCGTAGAAACGCAGTGTACATACGAAAAGTCAAAGCTACCCAATCATAACACAAACCAACGGAACATAACCAAACATTGCCTAACTAAGCCTAACGTGCCTGGACGGCTATTGCTGCCCTCGCCAGAGCTAAGTTGGACATACTAGAGCATGGTAGATCGCAGAAAGCAATTGAATAGCAGTGTACAGCACAGAAGTTGGAACCATCCTAACCAAACATAGCATAACCCATCCTAAGCGATTGTTACCTGACTCAACGTAACGTGCAGATACCACTTCTGCTAGCCTTCGTATAGCCAAGCTGATAATATTAGAGCACTGCAGGGCACAGAGATCCATCTAATTGCTTACCACAGCACTAAAGTCAAAGCTATTCTCCCCTAACCTAACCAAACATCACATAACCGAACGTAACCTAACTCTAACTAACGTACGGCGAACACAATTGCTGGCCACCACAGAGCCAAGTAGAATACGTTAGTGGAGAGCAGATCGCAGATGTCCATAGAACCGCAGTGTATATCAGAAATGTCAAAGCTGCTTAAGCCTAACCCAAACCATTCAAACATAACGAAGCTTAGCCTAATTCAACCTATCGTGCCGAAACCGCTTTTGCTGCGCCCCACCCCAGAACCAAGCAGGACATGCTAGAGCAAAGCAGAGCCCAGAATTCCCCTGAAATGAAGTGCCAAGCACAAATCTAAGAGCTATTCTAACCAAACGCATCATAACCCAACCTAACCGAACGTAACCCGACACATTATAACGTGCAGAGACCAATATTGCTGTCCTTGCCATAGCGAAACCAAAAATATTAGAGCCCTGCAGGGCGCAGAAATCCTCCTCATAGCAGACTATAGCGTTAAAGTCAAAGCTGCCCTCTCCTAACCTAACCAACCTTAACGAATCCAAACGTAACCTAAATCTACCTAACGTGCCGCGAACACTAATGCTGGCCTACCCAGAGCCAAGCAGAGCACACTAGTGGAGAGCAAAATGCAGAAGTCCGTAGAATCGCAGGTCATTTCAGAAAAGACCGAGCTACCCAAACCTAACCCAAACCAACAAAAGATAAACAAAATTAGTATAACTCAAAGAAACGAGCCGAGACCGCTATTGCTGCATTCCCCAGTGCCAAGCCAGACGTACTAGAGCACAGTAGGATGTAGAAATCCACCGAATTGCTGTGTGCGGCACAAAAGTTAAAGCTACCGCACCCAAACTTAGCCTAACCAACCTTAGCCCAACCCAGCCTAACCGGACGTAACCTGACAATAGATAAAGTGACGAGACCACTGTTGCTGGCCTTCCCATATCCAGGCTGAAAATATTAGAGCACTGTAGTGCGCAGATATCAATCCAATAGCAGACTATAGCACTAAAATCAAACCTATCCTCTCCTAACTAAACCAACCGTAACATAACCAAACGTAACCTTGCTCAAGCTAACGTTCCGTGACCACCATTGCTTGCCTCACCAGGGCCAAGCGGAACACACTAGTGGTGAGCAGAGCGCAGAAATCCATAGAATCACAGTATATATCAGAAAAATCAAAGCAACCCGAACACTTCCCAAACCAAGAGAACATAGCCAAGCATAGGCTAACTAAACCTAACGTGCCAAGACGGCTATTTCTGCCATCCCCAGAGCCAAGATGGAAATAATAGAGCACAGTGGAGCGCAGAAATCCACCGAATAGCAATGTACAGCAGAAAAGTTGAAGATAACCTATCCAAACTTAGCCTAACCGAACCTAACCGAACGTAACCTGACTC
>NW_016925133.1:0-745 GCF_001483705.2 Eufriesea mexicana
AAAATTCAATTTTATTGACATTTTCGAATAATATCGTGGAGAGCAAACTTTCTTGCATAAACATGGTGGAAAGATTATATTGGCATGCTATGACCATTGCAATGCCATAGAATCTGGTGGGAAAAATCAATTTTATTGACATTTTCGACAAGTATCATGGTGCGCAAGCTTTCTTGCATAAACAAGGAGGAAAGATTGTATTGGCAACCTATAAACATTGCAATGCTGTAGAATCTGGCCAGAAAATTCAATTTTATTGACATTTTCGACTAATATCGTGCTGAGCTAGCATTCTTGCATAAACAAGGAGGAAAGATTGTATTGGCAACCTATAAACATTGCAATGCTGTAGAATCTGGCCAGAAAATTCAATTTTATTGACATTTTCGACTAATATCGTGCTGAGCTAGCATTCTTGCATAAACAAGGAGGAAAGATTGTATTGGCAACCTATAAACATTGCAATGCTGTAGAATCTGGCCAGAAAATTCAATTTTATTGACATTTTCGACTAATATCGTGCTGAGCTAGCATTCTTGCATAAACAAGGAGGAAAGAGTATATTGGCAAGCAAACGGAATTTCAATGCAGCAGAATCGTGCTGGAGAGGTCAATTTTATTGACATTTTCGATTAATATCGTGGTGAGCAAGCTTCCTGCGATAAGTATGGAGGATAGATCCATTTGGCGTGCTATAGCCATTGCAATGGTGTAAAATCTGTCCAGAAAATTCAATTTTATTGAC
>NW_016925134.1:0-1159 GCF_001483705.2 Eufriesea mexicana
AAATTAACCTATCCAAACGTGGTATAACCCAACATTACGTGCGGCGACCGCTATTGATGGCCTTCGCAGAGGCAAGCAGGGGATATTAGTACACATTAGAGCTCATAAATCCACCGAATAGCAGTGTACAAGCCAAAGGTCAGAGTAGCCGGCCCTATCATAGCCAAAACGTAGTATAGACACACGTAACCTAACTGGTCCTAACAGGACAAGAACACTATTGCTGGCCTGCACTGGGAAAAGCCGAATGTACTAGGGAGCAGCTCTGAGCAGAAATACACAGCATTATAGTGAACAGCACAAAAGTCGAAGGTACCCTGACCTAACCTAAGCGAACCGAACGTGGCATCTGTCAACGTAACGTGCCGCGGCCACAGCTCCTGGCCTCCCCGCAGACAAGCAGAATACGGAAGAGCACAGTAGGTCTCATTAATACACCGAATAACAGTGTATAGCATGAAAGTCAAAGCTACCGTTACCGAAGTTAACCTAACCTCAACTAACCAAACGTAACCTAACCCAGCCTAACGAGCTGAGACCGATATTGCTGGCATTTCGAGGACTAAGCATCATTCATTACAGCACGGTACCGCGCAGTAATACTCCGAATAACAGTGTACAGCACGAACGTCTGAGCTGCCCGGCCGAACATAACCTAACCCAACCTGACCAAACGTTAAATATGTCAGCCTAACATGCCGAGACTACTATCGCTGTCCTCCCCAGAGCCGTGCAGAAAGTATCAGAACACAGTAGAGCGCACTAGAGCGCGGAAGACCACCGAATTGCATTGTATAGTACAAAAGTCATAGATATAATATCCTAATTCGTCCAAACTTAACGTAAGCAAACGTAACATAACTCAACCTAATGTACCCCGACCGCTATTGCTGGCATCAGCAGTATCGAGCAGGGCATACTAGAGGGCAGCAGAGCGCAGAAAGCTATAGAATTGCAGTGTATGGCATATAAGTCGTAACTATACCAGACCTAACCCAGGCAAACATAACCTAACCAAACGTAGCCTACCTAAACACAACGTGCCGCGGCCACTATTTGTGGCATTACCAGGGCTAAGCGTAATATAGTATAGCACAGTACAGCGCAGAGATGCACCGAATGGCAGTGTATGGCGCGAAAGTCTAAGTTAACGTGACTG
>NW_016925135.1:0-1116 GCF_001483705.2 Eufriesea mexicana
CCGGTCCACGATCCTTCGAACAGACGGGCCCCCACACTCCAGCCCGTGATCGGCGTGACCTGGATTACAACGGGAGAGAGAGACTGCCTCCCCGGCCGTAGGTACATAGTTGCGTGCGAAGGCGGATGTCTAACTCGATAACACATCCGGCAGAGCGCGCGGCGCCTGCCGGCGACGTGCATACAACCTCCTCCGCCGAACGCACGACGAGCACGCGCTACGCACGCGGGCTCTCTCCGTGGCCTCCTTTTGTAACATAACCGCCTCACAGAAGGAGGCCGTCGCAAGCCACGCACCTAAGCTCCACGTCATCCGCGCCACGACGACGGAGAGTGAAACTTCCCGACCCACCACGCGACAAAGTACCCGGAGCTCGCGAGCCCACGCGGGACATTCCTGTGGGTGCCCCGTGGCGTGTCCCGCTCTACCCGCAGTGTTGACACCGCGTCTCACGAGCCCGCCCGATACGACACAGGTACTACCCGAAGCACCCGTGCCCGGTTAGCACCTGTTTCAGGCGGAAAGTGTGCCGGCTGCAGATACGCCGCCATGCATCCATCACGGGGAGCACAGCTTCGATGGGCCGGTGCCGCCAGCTGCTCGGCTTTCTCAGCCGAGCTCGCCTGACGGTCATCACGGCCTGTCGGATCCTTCACCGCAAAGAAACGGCCGCTTCTTCAGGTGCACCGCCGCCGCCAGCGTGTAGAAGTCCGTAGATACGATCCTCCCCCACCGCTTGGAGTTCGAACGGCGGAACACCCGCCAGGGCCATCGTCGCCTCGTGGGATATCGTGCGGTAACCGCGTTTGACCCTGATCGCCATCCTGCGAGCGACTCGCCGGAGAATCGCCAGACTGCGCGGACTAGCGACCAGGTCGTTTGCCCAGATCTGAGCCCCGTAAAGTGCCACCGAGCGAACGACTCCGGTGTAGAGGCGGCGCACCCTCCAGTCTGGCCCACCCAGGTTGGGTAGCAACCCACAGCGCCCCCGCCATTCCTACCAGGCGTTGTTCCAGCGCGAGGAAATGCTCGTCGAACTTGCAGTAGCTATGGGGGGGCGAGACCGAGATATTTCATCCGGTCCCGTTCCTCGACCACGACGTTCCCCACGCGCAT
>NW_016925136.1:0-505 GCF_001483705.2 Eufriesea mexicana
GAGATCCTATCACAACCCAAACATACCTAACCTAGCCAGACGTAACCTGACTATACATAACGCTACGAGGCCATTGTTCCTGGTCTCTCCAGAGCAAAGCAGAGCCTATTACATAAAAGTCAAGAGCAGAATTCCACCGAATAGCAGTGCACAGCACAAAAGTCAAAGTTGCCCTAGCCTAACATAACCAAACATAGCATAACCAAACGAAATGTAACTCCACCTAATCGACCCACACAACTATTGCTGGCCTCCACAGAGTCAAGCGGAATATGCTACAGCAAAATAGAGCGTAGAAATCGAACGCAATGCAGTGGAGAGCACAATAGTCAAAGATATCCAGATCAAACCTAACCAAACCTAATCTAACGGACGAACGTGACGTAACTCAACCAAACCTACCGCGGACACTATTGCTGGCCGCCACAGAGACGTGCAGAGCATATTAGAGGAGGGTAGAGCGCAGAAAACCATAGAATTACAGTATATAGCTGAAGAGTCGAAG
>NW_016925137.1:0-956 GCF_001483705.2 Eufriesea mexicana
ATAGGATATCTTTGACTTCTGTGCTCTACAACGAGATGCGGTCGATTTCTGCGCTCTACTGGTTTCTAGTATATTTAGCTTGGCTCTGGGGAGGCCACTAAAAGTGGTCTCGCAATGTTGGGTTGAGATACGCTACGTTTGTGCATGTTATGTTAGCTAGGGTCAGGTATGGATTGCTTCGACTTTTCTGCTATAGACTACGATTCTATTGATTTCTGCCCACCACTCACCTCTATTATCCTCTGCTTAGATCCTTGGAGGCCAGCAATACTAGTCACGGCACGTCAGGCTGGGTTAGATTACGCTTGGTCGTGTTAGAATGTTTTGGGTTAGGTCAGGGTAGCGTTGACCTTTGTGCTCAACACAGCTATCCTATGGATTCCTGGGCTCTACTGTGCTCTTCCATATTCTGCTTGCCTCTGGAGACGCCAGCTGTAATCATCGCGGCACATTGCTACGTTTCGTTTAGCAATGTTACGTTAGGATAGGTTTGTGCACGTTATCATGAACTTTTGTGCTACACACCGCACTTGGGTGGATTTCTACGATCCACATTGCTCTACCCTAATCCGCTTGACTCTGGGGTGGCCAGGAATGTTGGTGTCGTCACGTTAGGTTTAGTTATCCTACGTTTGGTTATGTTATGTTTGTCTGTATTAGGAAAGGGCAGCTTTGACTTTCGTGGTATACGCTGCTATTCTGGGCACTTCTGCGCTCTTCTGTGCTCTAGTATGTTTGGCTTGGTTGTGGGGTTGCCAGCAATGGAGGTCACCGCTCGTTAGGTTTAGTTACTCTACGCTTGGATAGGTTAGGTTAGGTCTGGTTAGGTTCGATTATCTTGGACCTTTTTGCTATACATTGCCATCTGGTGGCTTTCGGCGCTCTACATGCCCCTACTGTACTCTGCTCGACGCTCGGGAGGCGAGCAATGGTGGTCTCGGCACGTTAGGTTGAGT
>NW_016925138.1:0-841 GCF_001483705.2 Eufriesea mexicana
CTGTTGGCGTGCTATAGCAATTGCAATGCTTTCGAATCTGGCTCGAAAACTCAATTTCATTGACATTTTCGACCAGTATCGTGGTGAGATAACTTTCTTGCTTAAATAAGGAGGAAATATTCTATTTGTGTGCAAGGGAAACAGCATTGCAATAGAATCTGGCAATAAAATTCAATTTTATTGACATTTTCGGCTAATATCGTTGTGAGCGGACTTCCTTGCATAAATAAGGAGGAACGATTCTATTGGCGCGCTATAGACATTGCAATGCAATAAAAACTGGCTGAAAAATTAAATTTTATTGACATTTTCTACTAGTATCGCGGTGCCCTAGTTTGCATGCATAAATATGGTGGAAAGATTCTATTGTCGTGCTATGGCCGTTGCAATGCTATAGAAACTGGCTGGAAAATTAGATTTTATTGACATTTTCCATTAATATCGTGATGAGCTAACCTTCTTGCATAAATAAGGAGGAAAGATTATATTGGCTTGCAACAACCATTGCAGTGCTATAGGATCTGGCTGGAAAATTCTATATTATTTATATCATCCTCTCATACTTTGGTGAGATTACTTTCATGAATAAATAAGGTGGAAGGATTCTATTGAAATAGGCGTGCAATAGCCGTGGCAATGCTATAGAATCTGGCTGTAAAATTCAATTTTATTGACATTTTCGACTAATATCGTGGTGACTTAACTTTCTTGCATAAATAAGGAGGAAGGATTCTCTTTGCGAGTTATAGAAATTGAAATTTTATATCATCTGGATGAGAAATTCAATTTTATTGACATTTTCAACTATTATCGTGGTGAGCTGTCATCCTTGCATAAATAA
>NW_016925139.1:0-1658 GCF_001483705.2 Eufriesea mexicana
TATATGTATGGATGTATGGATTGATGGATGAATGGACGGACGGAGGTATGGATGGATGGACTTGTGGATGTATGCATGTATGAATGAATGGACGTATGGATGTATGGATGTATATATGTATGGATGTATGGATGGCTGGATATATGAGTGGATGGATGTATGGACGGATGGATGTATGGATGTATGTATCGATGTATGTATGGATGTATGGATGGTTGTGTGGATGTATGGATGTATGGATTTATGGATGTGTGGATGTATGAATGTATGGATGAATGCATGTATGGATGGATAGATGTATGGATCGATTGATGTATGGATGGGTGCTAGTATGGATGAATGGATGTATTGTTCGATGGATGGATGTATGGGTGGATGTATGGATGGATGGATGTACGGAAAGATGGATGTATGTATGGATGGATGTATGGATGAGTGGTTGTATGGATGGATGGATGTATGGATGGATCGAGGTATGGATGGACGGGTGTAGGTATGTATGAATGTATGGATTTATGTATGTATGGGTGTGTGGATGGATGGATGTATGGATGGATGTATGTGTGGTTTGCAGTATATATGGATGGATGGATGTATTGATTTACAGGTGTATGGATGCATGAATGTATGGTTGTACGGATGTATGTATGTATTGAGGTATGTATGTATAGATGTATATCCGTATGGATGTACGAATGTATGGATGTACGGATGAACGGATGTATGGATGTATGTATGGATGAATGTTTGGATGTATGGATGTATGGAGGTATGCGTGTATGGATGTATGTATTTATGAATGTATGGTTGTAAGATAGTATGGATGTATGCATGTATGGATGTATGTATGGATGAATATTTTGATGTATGGATGTATGGAAGTATGCGTGTATGGATGTATGTATGTATGAATGTATGGTTGTAAGATAGTATGGATGTATGAATGTATGGTTTTATGGATGTATGTGTGTATGGAGGTATGTATGTATCGATGTATGTATGGATGTATGTATGGTTGTATGGATGTACGTATGGATGAATGTATCGAAGGGTGGACGTATGGATGTGCGGATGGACGGATGTAAGGATGTATGAATGTATGGATGGCTGGGTCTATGGACGCATGGATTTATGAATGGGTGGATGAATGGTTTTATGGATGGGTGTATGGATGGATGTATGTACGGATGTGTGTATAGATGTATGTATGGAGGTATGGACGAATGGATGTATTGATGTATGTATGGATGGATGCACGAATGTAAGGATGTTCGAATGTATGGATGTACGGATGTATGGATGTATGGATGTATATCTGTCGGGATGTATGGATGGATGGATGTATCAGTGGATGGACGTATGGTTGGATGTATGGATGTTTGTATGGTTGTGCGGATGTATGGATGGATTGATTTATGGACGTGTGGATGTATTAATGTATGGATGGGTGGATGCATGGATGGATAGATGTATGTATCGATGGGTGTATGGATGGGTTCTTGTATGGATAGATGGATGTATGGTTCGATGGATGTATGGATGGGTGGTTGTATGGATGTATGGATGTATGTAAATATGGAGGTATGGATGGATGTATGTATGGATGAATGGTTGGATGGAAGGATGTATGTATGGATGGATTGAGGTATGGATGAACG
>NW_016925139.1:1825-2957 GCF_001483705.2 Eufriesea mexicana
CGTTTGTATGTATGGATGCATGAATGTATGGCCGTATTTGCGTTATGGATGTACGGATGTATGTATGCTTGGCTGTATGGATGTTCGAATATATGGATGTACGGAGGCATGTATGTATGGATGTGCGGATGGACGAATGGATGGGTCAATGGACGGAAGAATGGATGTATTTATGTATGCTTGTATGGATGATTGTATGGATGGATGTATGGATGTATGGATGTATGGATGTATGCATGTATGGATGTTTGTATGTATGGATGTATGGATTTAACAATGTATTGATGTATGCATGTATTGATGTATGTGTGTATGGACGTGTGGATGTATGAATGTAGGGATGTACGGATGTATGGATGTATGGATGGACGGATGGATGTGTGGATGTATGGATGTATGGATGTCTGTATGTAAGGATGTACGAATGTATCTATGTACGAATGTAAGGATATACGAATGTATAGATGGATGGACGTATATCTGTATGGATGTTTGGATGGATGGATGTATGAGTGGATGGATGTATGGATGTATGTATGTATGGATGAATGTATGAATGTATGTATGGATGTTTGTATGGTTGTGTGGATGTATGGATGAATAGATTTATGGATGTGGGGATGCATGAATGTATGGATGGGTGGGTGTATGAATGGATAGATGTATGGATCGATGGATGTATGGATGGGTACTTGCATGGATGGATGGATGTATGGTTCGATGGATGTATGGATGGGTGGATGTATGGCTGGATGGATGTATGTAAAGATGGATGTACGGATGGATGTATGTACGGATGAACGGTTGGATGGATGGACCGATGTATGGATAGATTGAGGTATGGATGAACGGATGCACGGAAGTATGGATCTACGGATGTATGGATGTATGGATGTATATCCGAATAGATGTATGTATGGATGCATGTATGAGTGGATAGATGTATAGATCGATGGATGTATGGATGGATGGTTATATGGCTGGATGGCTGTATGGAAGGATGGGTGTATGGATGGATGAATGTGTGGATTGATGGCCGTTCGGTCGGATGGTTGTATGGATGGATTGCGGTATGGACGGACGGATGTACGGATGAGTGGTTGTATGGATGGATTGAGGTATGGATTGATGG
>NW_016925140.1:0-1117 GCF_001483705.2 Eufriesea mexicana
AGGCGATCTATTCACCAAGCGATTACAGGTTATAGATTTCGAATAGACCAATTCTCTGGCAAGCAGATGGGCGTACTTGCCATTGGATTGCAGACGATAGGCGATCTAATCACCAAGCTATGGCAGCTTATAGGTTTTGAATAGACTTATTCTCTGGCAAGTAGATGGCTGTACTTGCCATTGGATTGAAGGCGTTACGCCATCTATTCACAATGCTATAGAAGGTTATATACTTTTAATAGACCTATTCTCTGGCAAGAAGATGGCTGTACTTTCCATTGGATTGTAGGCGTTAGGCGATCAATTCACCATCCAATAACAGGTTATAGATTTTGAATAGACCTATTCCCTGTCATGTAGATGGCTGTACTTGCCATTGGATTGAAGGCGCTATTCGTTCTATTCACCAAGCCATAGCAGGTTATAGACTTTGAATCGACCTCTTTTCTGGCAAGAAGAAGTCTGTACATGCCATTGGATTGAAGGCGATAGGCGATCTATTCACCAAGCGAAAACAGTACACATATTTTGAATAGACCTATTCTCTGGCCAGTAGATGGCTGTCCTTGCCATTGGACTGATGGCGTTTGGCGATCTATTCACCATGATATAACAGGTTAGAGATTTTGAATAGACCAATTCTCTGGCAAGTAGATCGCTGTACTTGCCATTGTATTGAAGGCGATAGGCTATCTATTCACCAAGCTATAACAGATTTTAGATTTTGAATAGACCTATTCTCTGGCAAGTAGATGGCTGTACTTGCCATTGGATTGAAGGCGTTAGGCGATGTATTCACCAAGCTATAACATACTATAGATATTGAAGAGGCCTGTTCTCTGGCAAGTAGATGGCTGTACTTGCCATTGGATTGATGGCGCTTGGCACCTTTTCACCAAGCTATATCAGGTTATAGATTTTGAATAGACATATTCTCTGGCAAGCAGATGGCTGTACTTGCCATTGGATTGATGTTGTTAGGCGATCTATTCACCATGATATAAAAGGTTATAGATATTCAATAGGCCTATTCTCTGGCAAGTAGATGGCTGTTGTTGCCATTGGTTGAAGACGTCAGGCGACCTATTCTCCAAGCAATAACGGATTATAGATTTTG
>NW_016925141.1:0-245 GCF_001483705.2 Eufriesea mexicana
GACATTTTCGGATAATATCGTGGTGAGTTTACTTTCTCGCATATATAAGGTGGATAGATTCTAATGGCGTGCTATAGGCATAGCAATGGAATAGAATCTTCGTCGAAAATTCAATTTTATTGACATTTTCATCTAATTACGCGGTGAGCTAAATTCCTTGCATATGTAAGGAGGAAAGATACTATTGGCGTGCTATAGGCTTTGCAATGCTATAGAATCTGGCTGGAAATTTCAATTTTATTGAC
>NW_016925141.1:395-642 GCF_001483705.2 Eufriesea mexicana
ACTTTCTTGCCTAAATAAGCAGGGTAGATTCTATTGGCGTGCTATAGACATTGCAATGCAGCAGAATCTGGCTGGAAATTTCAATTTTATTGACATTTTTGACTAATATCGTGATGAGCCTACTTGTTTGCTTAAATAAGGTGGAAAGAATCTATTGGCCAGCTATATCCATTGGAATGCTATAGAATCTACCTGGAAAATTCAATTTTATTGACATTTTCAACTAATTTCGTGGTGAGATAATTTC
>NW_016925141.1:866-2746 GCF_001483705.2 Eufriesea mexicana
TTTCGTCTATTATCGTGGTGAGCAACCTTTCTTGCATAAACAAGCAGGGTGGATTCTTTTGGCGTGCTGTAGACATTGCAATGAAATAGAGTGTGGTTGGAAAATTAAATTTCATTGACATTTTCGGCTAATATCGTGGTGAGATGACATTCAGTGAGCTATTTTTCTTGCATAAATGAGCAGGGTAGATTCTATTGGCGTGCTGTAGACCTTGCTATTATATAGAGTGTGGTTGGAAAATTCAATTTTATTGACATTTTCGGCTATTACTGTGGTGAGATAACATTCTCGCATATATAGGTAGAATAGACTCTATTGACGTGCTATAGGCATTGCAATGCAATAGAATCTTCCTGGAAAATTCAATTTTATTGACATTTTCGACTAATTTCGCGGTGAGCTAACTTCCTTGCATAGGTAAGGGGGAAAGATACCATTGGTGTGCCAATAGGCTTTGCAATGCCATAGAATCTGGCACGAAAGTTCAATGCTATTGACAGTTTCGACTATTATCGTGGTGAGCTATCTTTCTTGCCTTAGAAAGCAGGGTAGATTCCATTGGCGTGCTATAGACAATGCAATGCAGTAGAACCTGGCTGGAAAGTTCTATTTTCCTTACATTTTCGACTAATATCATGGTGAGCCAATTTCCTTGCTTAAACAAGGTGGAAAGAATCTATTGGCGCGATATATCCATTTCTATACTATAGAGTCTGGCTGGGTAGGTCAATTTTATTCACGTTTTCGACTAACATCGTGGTGATCTAACTTTCTTTCATAAAAAAGGATGAATGATTCTATTGGCTTGCTATAGCCTTCGCAATGCTATAGAATCTGGATGGAAAATTCAATTTTATTGACATTTTCGGCTAATATGGTGGTGATATAACTTTCTCGCTTATATAAGTTGGATAGATACTATTGGCGTGCTATAGGTATTGCAATGCAGTAGAATCTTCCTGGAAAATTCAATTTTATTGACATTTTCGGCTAATATGGTGGTGATATAACTTTCTCGCTTATATAAGTTGGATAGATACTATTGGCGTGCTATAGGTATTGCAATGCAGTAGAATCTTCCTGGAAAATTCAATTTTATTGACATTTTCAACTAATTTCGTGGTGAGATAACTTCCTTCCATTGGTACGGAGCAAAGATCCGTTCGGAGTGCTATAGACATTGCAATGCAGTAGAATCTGGCTGGAAATTTCAATTTTATTGACATTTTTGACTAATATCGTGATGAGTTACCATTCTTGCAAAAATAATGAGGAGAGAATCCATTTGCGTGCAATAGCCGCTCAAGTGCTGCAGAATCTGTCTGGAGAATACAATTTTATTGACATCTTCTACTAATGTTGTGGTGAGCTGCCCTTCTTGCATATATAAGGAGGAAAGATTCTACTGGCCTACTATAGCCATTGCAATGATATAGAATGTGCATGGCAGATTCAATTTGATTGACATTTTCGACTAATATCGTGGTGAGCTAACTTTCTTGCCTAAGTAAGCAGGGTAGATTCTATTGGCGTGCTATAGACATTGCAATGCAGTAGAACCTGGCTGGAAGGTTCAATTTTATTGACATTTTCGACCAATATTGTGGTGAGCCATTTTCCTTGCTTAAACAAAGTGGAAAGTATCTATTGGCGTGCTATAGCCATTGCAATGCTGCAGAATCTGGCTGGAAAGTTCAATTTTATTGACGATTTCGACCAACATCGCGGTGAGCTAACTTTCTTGCATAAAAAAGGATGAATGATTCTATTGGCATGCTATAGCCTTCGCAATGCTATAGAATCTGGATGGAAAATTCAATTTTATTGACATTTACGGCTAATATCGAGGTGAGCTACCTTTCCTGCCTAAGTAAGCAGGG
>NW_016925141.1:4134-6083 GCF_001483705.2 Eufriesea mexicana
CAAGGTGGAAAGAATCTATTGGCGTGCTATAGCCATTTCAATACTATAGAGTCTGGCTGGAAAGTTCAATTTTATTGACGATTTCGACCAACATCGCGGTGAGCTAACTTTCTTGCATAAAAAAGGATGAATGATTCTATTGGCATGCTATAGCCTTCGCAATGCTATAGAATCTGGATGGAAAATTCAATCTTATTGTCATTTTAGGCTAATATCGTGGTGAGTTAACTTTCTCGCATAAATAAGGAGGAAAGATACTATTGGCGTGCTATAGGCTTTGCAATGCTATAGAATCTTGCTGGAAAGTTCAATATTATTGACATTTTCGACTATTATCGTGGTGAGCTGCCTTTCTTGCCTAAATAAGCAGGGTAGATTCTATTGGCGTGCTGTACACATTGCAATGATAAAGATTGTGGTTGGACAATTCAATTTTATTGACATTTTCGGCTAATATGGTGGTGATATAACTTTCTCGCATATATAAGTAGGATAGATACTTTTCGCGTGCTATAGGCATTGCAATGCAATAGAATCTTCCTGGAAAATACAATTTTATTGACATTTTCAACTAATTTCGTGGTGAGATAATTTCCTTGCATATGTACGGAGGAAAGATCCGTTCGGAGTGCTATAGCCTTTGCAATGCAGTAGAATCTGGCTGGAAAACTCAATTTTATTAACATTTTTGACTAATACCGTGGAGAGCTAACTTTCTTCCATAAATAAGGATGAATGATTCTATTGGCTTGCAATAGCCATTGCAATGCAATAGAATCTTCCTGGAAAACTCAATTTTATTGACATTTTCGTCTATTATCGTGGTGAGCAACCTTTTTTGCATAAACAAGCAGGGTAGATTCTATTGGCGCGCTGTAGACATTGCAATGATGTTGAGTGTGGTTGGAAAATTAAATTTCATTGACATTTTCGGCTAATATCGTGGTGAGATAACATTCTCGCATATATAGGTAGGATAGACTCTATTGACGTGCTATAGGCATTGCAATGCAATAGAATCTTCCTGGAAAATTCAATTTTATTGACATTTTCGACTAATTTCGCGGTGAGCTAACTTCCTTGCATAGGTAAGGAGGGAAGATACTATTGGCGTGCCAATAGGCCTTGCAATGCTATAGAATCTGGCTGGAAAGTTCAATACTATTGACAGTTTCGACTATTATCGTGGTGAGCTATCTTTCTTGCCTTAGAAAGCAGGGTAGATTCCATTGGCGTGCTATAGACATTGCAATGCAGTACAACCTGGCTGGAAAGTTCTATTTTCTTTACATTTTCGACTAATATCATGGTGAGTCAACTTCCTTGCTTAAACAAGGTGGAAAGAATCTATTGGCGCGCTATATCCATTTCTATACTATAGAGTCTGGCTGGGAAGGTCAATTTTATTGTCGTTTTCGACTAACATCGTGGTGAGCTAACTTTCCTTCATAAAAAAGGATGAATGATTCTATTGGCTTGCTATAGCATTCGCAATGCTATAGAATCTGGATGGAAAATTCAATTTTATTGACATTTTCGGCTAATATCGTGGTGAGTTAACTTTCTCGCATAAATAAGGAGGAAAGACTTTATTGGCGTGATATAGGCTCTGCAATGCTATAGAATCTTGTTGGGAAATTCAATTTTATTGACATTTTCGGCTAATATCGTGGTGAGTTAACTTTCTCGCATAAATAAGGAGGAAAGACTTTATTGGCGTGATATAGGCTCTGCAATGCTATAGAATCTTGTTGGGAAATTCAATTTTATTGACAGTTTCGACTTATTTCGTGGTGTGCTATCTTCCTTGCATAGGTAAGGTGGAAAGATCCGTTCGTGGTGCTATAGCCATTGCAATGCGGCGGAATCTGTCTGGAAAGTTCAAATTTATTCACATTTTCGTGTAATATCGTGGTGAGATAACATTCTCGAATATATAAGTAGGATAG
>NW_016925142.1:0-561 GCF_001483705.2 Eufriesea mexicana
CTCACCACGATATTAGTCGAAAATGTCAATAAAATTGAATTTTCCAGGAAGATTCTATTGCATTGCTATTGCTATAGCACACCAAAAGGATCTTTCCTCCATACTTATGCAAGGAAGCTAGCTCACCACGATATGAGTCGAAAATGTCAATAAAATATAACTGTCCAGCCCGATTCTGCAGCATTGCAACGGCTGTAGCAGGCCAGAAGGGTTTACCCTCCTTACCTATGCAAGGAAGTTGGCTCACCACGGCATTAATCGAAAATGCCAATAAAATTGAACTTTCCAGCCCGATTCTGCAGCATTGCAATGGCTATAGCGCGCAAAAAGGATCTTTCCTCCTTACTTATGCAAGGAAGTTGGCTCAACACGATATTAGTCCAAAATGTCAATAAAATTGAACTTTCCATCCAGATTCTATAGCATTGCAAGGGCTATAGCATGCCAATACTATCTTTCTCCCTTGTTTATGGAAGAAAGTTAGCTCACCTCGATATCAGACGAAAATGCCAATAAAATTGAACTTTCCAGCCAGATTATATAGCATTGCAATGGTTACAG
>NW_016925143.1:0-844 GCF_001483705.2 Eufriesea mexicana
TGTCTCTCTGGAGGCCATCAGCAGTGGTCTGGTCAAGTCGGGTTGAGCTTTGTTACGTTTGGATATGTTACGTTTGGCTAGGTTAGGATAGTCTATTTTGTCTTTTGTGTTATTCACGGCTATTCGACTGATTTTTGCGGTATACTGTGCTGTAATATGCTCTGCTTGTCTCTTGTGAGGCCGGAGAGGTGTTCCTTGCAAGTCTATTTTAGATATGTTACGTTCGTCTTGGCTAGGTTAGGATATGTTTGGTCAGGATTGCTTTGACTTTTGTGCTGTACACTGCCATGCTGTGTACTTCTGCGCCCTACTGCGATCTACTATGCTCTTATTTGCACTTGGGCGGCCGGAAACTGTTGCAACTGCACGTTAGCCTGAGATAGGACACGTTTGTATATTCTATGATTGTTTGTGTCAGGTATGGGTATCTTTGACTTTTCTGCTATGCCCTGGGATACTATGGGTAACGTCGATCTCGCAACCTCTAATACGTACTGCATGGCTAAGGGGAGGCCAGCTATAGTGGACTCGGCTCTTCGGGTTTAGTTAGCCTACGTTTGGTTATGCGCAGTAAGGACAAGTAAGGTTATGATTTCTTTGACTCATGTGCTATGCACTGCTACTTGGTGCCTCGCTTCGATCTACTGTGCTCCAGTATATTCTGCTTGTCTTTGGGGAGGCCACCAACAGTGGTCTCTGCATGTTAGGTTAAGTTGGGTTACTTTAGTTTATATTACGTTTGGATATGTTAGGTCAGGATAGACTTGACTTTTGTGCAATAGGCTGCTCTTCAGTGGATTTCTGCGCTCTGCAATGCTCTTGTATACTCCGCTCGAATCTCGGG
>NW_016925143.1:1934-6261 GCF_001483705.2 Eufriesea mexicana
GGCTCTGGGAGGGCAGCAATGGCGGTGGTGGAACGATAGGTTCAGCACGGTTACGTTTGGCTGTGTTACGAATGGTTAGGTTAGGATACGGTAGCCTTGACATTTGTGCTGCATACTACCTTTCGGTGGATTTCTCCGATCTACTGTGCTTTAATATGCTCTGGTTTGCTCTGGAGTGGCTATAAATGCCGGCCGCGGCATGTTAGGTTAAGTTAAGTTACGTTTGTTTATTTTATGTCAGCATGGGTAAGGTCAGGGTAGCATTGATTTTTCTGCTATACACTAGGGATCTATGGATTTCTGCCCCGTACTCTCCTCTAATATGCTCTGCATGGCCCTCGCGAGGCCACCAATAGTGCTCGCGGCATGTTAGGTTGAGTTAGATTATGTTGCTTTTGGTTAGATTACGTTGGGTTGGTGTGGGATGTCTATGATTTTTGTGATACACACGGCAATTCTATGGACTTCTACGCCCTATTGCGCGCTATCACACACTGCTTGCCTCCCGGAAAGCCGGGAGTAGTGGCCGTGGCACGTTAGGTTGGCTTTGCTACGTTCGGTTGGGTAACACTTGGTTAGGTTAGGATGGGATAGCTACGACTTTTGTCTATACACTGCTATGCGGAGGATTTCTGCGCTCTACTGCGCTCTAACATGCCCAGCTTGGCTCTGGGGAGGACAGCAGTTGCGGTCTTGGCTCGTTTGTTTCAATTAGGTTACGTTTGGTTGTGGTATATTTGGTAAGGTTATGACAGGATAGTTACGACTTTTGTGACATGTACTGCTATTAGGTGGATTACTGCGCTCTATTGTGCTCTAGTATATTCTGCTTGGCCCTGCGGAGACCAGCAGTATTGGACAGCATGTTAGTCACAGTTATGTTGCGTTTGGTTATGTTACGTTGGGTTAGGTCAGGCCAGGATGGCTCTGACTTCCGTGACCTACGCTGGTATTCGTTGGATTCCTGCCATCTACTGTTCTCCAATATGCTTGGCGCTGTGGAGGCCAGAAATTGTGGTATCGTCACGTCAGGTTATGTTAGTCTGTGTTCGGCCAGCTTACGTTTGGTTAGGTTACGATATAATGGCCTTGACTTTTGGGTCGTACTCGTCAACGCGGTGGACTTCTGCGCTCTGCTGTGCTCTAGCGCTTGACTCTGGAGAGGCCAGAAATACAGCTCCCAGCTCGTTTGGTCTAGTTATTCCAGGTTTGGTTAGGATAGGTTAGTTCAGGTTAGGTTGGGGCATCTTTGACTTTTGTGCTATACACTGCTGTTCGGTGGATGTCTGCGCCCTGATGTGCTCTAGCATACTTTGCTTGGCTCTTGGGTGGCCAGCAATAGTGGTCCCGGCACTTTAGGATAGGTTATATTGTACTCGTTTATATTGCGTTTGGATGGGTTAGTTTATGGTACCCTTGACTTTTGTGCTATACACTGCTTTCGGTGGACTTCTGCGCTCTACGTTACTCTTCTACACTCTTCTCAGCTCTGGGGACACCAGCAATAGAGGTATCTGCACGTTAGGCTGAGATAAATAACGTTTGGTCATGCTTTGCTTGGTAAATTTAGGACATGACTTCTCTGACATTTATGCTACGAACCGACATTCGGTTTCTGCACGTTAGTCTGAGTTAGGTTGCGTCGGTTATGCTAAGTTTGGTTAGGTTCGAATTGGATAGCTTTGACCTTTGTGCTATACACTGCTAATCAGTGGATTTCTGCACTCTATATTGCTGTACTATACCGTGCTCGACTCCCGGGATAAGAGCCATGGTGCTAGTGGCACGTTAGGACTGGCTTTTTTGATAAATATAGCTATTCGTTGAATTTCTGCGCTGCAATCTGCTGTAATATGTTCTGCTCGTCTCTGGGGAGGCCAGCAATAGTGCTCTCGGCCCGCTAGGTCGAGTTATGTTTCGTTTGCGTATGTTACGTTTGGTTATGTTAGGATAGGATAACTTTGAATTTTGCGCTGTACACTGCTACTCTATGGATACCTGCGCTCTTCATTGCTCTGCTGTACTCTGCTTGACTCTTTTGTGGCCAGTAGTAGCGGCCGTGGCACGATTGGCTGAATTATATTACGTTTGGTTATGTTATGCTATGTTAGCATGGGCAATGTTTGGATAGCTTTGATTCTTCTGCTATACACTGCGATTCAATGGATCTCAGCGCCCTACTCTCCTCTCATATGTTCTGCATAGCCCTGCGGAGGCCAGCAATAGTGGTCTCGGCACGCAAGCTTGTGGTATGTTTCGCGTAGCTGCCATTTTCGGATATGTTTGGCTAGTACAGCTCTGACTTATGTGCCATACACTGCTATCCGGTGGACTTCTGCCCATTACAGTGCTCTAGTATATTTTGCTTGGCTATGGGGAGGCCAGAGGTGTTGGTCTCGGCACGTTATTCTAAGCTATGTTACGATCGGTTATGTTACGCTTGGTAAGGTTAGGATAGGTTATCTTGGACTTTTGTGGCATACACTGTTACTCGGTGGATTTCTGCGCTCTACATTGCTGTACTATGCTCCTATCCTCTCTCGAGAGGGCAGCAATGGTTTTCGCGGCACGTGGATTTGGGTCATATTACGTTTGGTTTGGTTAGGATGCGTTGCGTTAGGCTAGGATAACGTTGACTTTTGTGCTGCGCGCTGCTATTCTGTGGACTTCTGCGTTCTTCTGTGCGCTATCGCAATCCGCTTGCCTCTGTGGTCCGCAGGAATAGTGATCTCGGCACGTTGGGTTGAGTCATGTTACGTTGGTTATGTTACGTTTGGTTAGGCTTGGTTAGGATAGCTTTGACATTTGTGCCTTGCACGCCAGGGCAGCGTATTACTGCGATCTCGTTTGCTCTAGTATGTTCTGATGCTTTGCTTTGTCGATGTCAGAAATAGCTGTCTAGGCACGATGGGTTGAGTTAGGCTACGTTTGGCTTTATTACGTTTGGATAGGTTAGGAGATGATAGCTTTAACTTTTGTGCTGTACACTGCTTTTCGGTGGTTTTATGCACTTCACTCTGATGAAATATTCACTGCTTTGCTCTGGGTTTTCAACAAATAGTGGCCGTTGTGCGTAATGTCGTGTTATGTCACGTTCCGTTGGGTTAGGCTCTTTTGGGTTAGCTTGGGATATTTTTTACTTTCGCACCATACACTGCCGTTCTATGGATCTCTGCCATCTACTCTCCTCTAATGTGCCTCGCTTGGTGATAGGGATGCCATCAAGAGTGTGCTAGGCACGTCAGATTGGGAATGGCTCCGTTTGGTTGTGTTTGGTTAGGCCAGGTTAGGCTTGGATATCTTTTGCTCTTCTGCTTTACACCACAGTGCGGCTGATTTCTGCGCGCTCCTTTGCTCTAGTATATTCTGCTTTGCTCTGTGGAGGTCGGCGACAGTGGTCTAGGCACCTTAGGCTGAGTTAGGCTACGTTTGGTCGTGTTGCGTTTGGTTAGGTTAGGATAGGATAACTTTGACTTCTGCGCTACACACTGCCGTTCGGATGGTTTCTGCGCTCTCCATGGCTCCACTTTGCTCTGCTCGGCCCTGGCGATACCAGCAATAGTGGTCTCGTCCCGTAAAGCTTAGTTATTAATTGTTCTGTTAGGTTAAGTTATGCCTGGTTAGGTTAGGATACCTTTGACTTCTATGCTATACACTGCTATTTGGTGGCTGTCTGCGCTTTGCTGTGCTCTCGTACACTCTGCTTGTCTCTGGCGATTCCAGCAAAAGTGGTCGTGGCTCATATGGTTTAGACAGGTCACGTTTGGTCAGGTTATGTTTGGCTAAGTTTGACTAGCATGGCTTCGACTTTTGTGCTATACGCTGCTATTCGGTGGATTTCTGCGATCTACTATCATCTTATATGCTCTGGTTTGATCTTGGTAGGACAGAAGCAGTGTCCGCGGCACGTTAGCCAGTGTTAGGATATGTTTGTGTTGGTTACGTTTGCTTGGGTTTGGTATGGACAGCTTCGACTTCTCTGCATACCCTGCGATGCTATGGATTCCGGCGCTCTTGTCTCCTCTAATATGTTCTGCATGGCATTGGGGAGCCCAGCAACGGTGGACTCGGCACGTTAGGTTTAAAATATCTACGTTCGCTTAGGTTACTTTAAGACAAATTGTGTTAGGGTTTCTTCGAATTTTGTGCTATACACTGCTATATGGTAGCTTTCTGCACTCTACTGCGCCCCAGTATCTTCCGCTTGTCTCTGGGGATGTCAGCAGCCGTGGTCGCAGCACGTTAGCTTAGGTTATGTTACGTTCCTTTATACTACGTTTGGATAAACTGGGATAGTGTAATATAGGCTTTTGTGCTATACACCGCT
>NW_016925143.1:6272-6498 GCF_001483705.2 Eufriesea mexicana
TACATTGATACACTATAATCTGCTCGACCCTGTGGAGGCCAGCTATAGCGGTCGTGGCACTATAGGTTGGGATACGTTACGTTTGGTTAGGATGGCACAGACTCTTGCGTCATACACGGCTATTAGGTGAATTTGTGCGCTGTACTTTGCTCTTGTATATTCTGCTTGGCTCTGGGGTGTCCAGCATTAGAGGCCTGGGCTCGTTAGGTTTAGTTATCCTCAATAT
>NW_016925144.1:0-3248 GCF_001483705.2 Eufriesea mexicana
GTACTGGGAATTTTAAGAGTCTCCAGCCACAGCTGATGTATACATTGGTTATTCTAGAACTACTGTGGAACTTAAGTCACCAATGAAGAAACTAATCCAACGGCTGCAGTACTGTGATGATGGCTGTACTCATTACCCTTTCGTCATTTGTTAATGTCTAGAGCGATAATGAAGCTGCTCTTTGTCACTCTAGAGTTGCAATGGAATATAAAACAGCAAGGAACAGATTAATGCAGTGGCAGTGGCGCTATATTGGAGGATATTCTAACTACCGTACCGGGAATTGTAAATATTTCTAGGCATAGCCGTACTTTACGTAGATCACTCCAGACTTGCTTTGGCATCCTGCTTCATCAGCGAGCAAATTAATCCAACAGCTAGAGCGCTTTGATGAGGGATGTCCATAGCACTGTCGTCAGTTGTGAATGTCTTGAAACATAACGGATCTATCTCTTTTTATTCTAGTATTGCTACAGAATATAAATCATTATTGAACAAATTTATACGACGGCTACAGTGACATATAGTTGAATGTACAAACTACCGTACAGGGCAATCTAAATGCCTCTAGCAATGACTGATGCGTACCTTGACAATCTTGGGAATCCTGTGGAACTTAAATAACCACAATGCATATTAATCAATAGGCTACAGTGCTGTAGCTGTTCATACAACAGCTACGGCGAAGGAAATTTTAAACATCTCTAGCCATGGCTAAAGTATACATTGATTTTTCAATAACTACTGTGGAATTTAAATCATAAGTCAGCAGATTAATCCAACGGCTGCAGTACTACGATGACGGCTGTGAACAGTACATTTTCGTAAATAGTATACGTCTCAACATATAACGGATGGTACTTATGCCATTTGTGGATTGCTATACAATATAAATCAACACTATAGAGTTTAATCCAATTGCTACAATGCTCTGTTGATGTATGTTCTAAGTACCGTACGGTCAAATGTAAATGTTCCTAGCCATGACGGTACTATATGTTGATTACTCTAGAATTGCTGTAAAACTTCAGTTATCAGTGAACAAATTAGTCGAACTTCGAAAGAAATATAACGATTGCTGTACTCAGTACTGTTTCGTCAATTGTTAATACCTCGAGTGAAATGGGTCTGTCCTTTGTCGTTCTATGATTGATATAGGATATAAACCTCATCTGAACGCATTAATCCAACGGCTAGAGTGCTGTATTGGTGGACGTAACAGCTACCGAAGTGGGAATACCAAATATCACTACCCGAAACTGATCTATACAGTGATTATTCTAGAGCGGCTGCTGAATTCTTGTCATTACTCGACAGATTAATAAACCGGCTATAGCACTGTTATTAAGGCTGTAAATTGTACTCACTTGTCATCCGTTAGAATCTAGAGATATAACGGATTTGCCTTTCTCATTCTAGAATTGCTATAGAAACCGAATCTTCATAGAACAGATCAAACCTACGGAAAAAGTGCTCTCGTGGTAGATGTATTAAGTACCGTACTGAAAATTCAAAATATCGCTACATATATCCGTACTATGCAACGACTACCCTATATTTCCTTTCGAGTCTAAACCACCACTGAAGAGGTTAATCCAACGGCTGCATTACCTTATTGGTGGATGTACTAGGAACCGTACTCTGAATTGGTAATATCTCTAGACATATCTGATGCATACATTGGCTATTATAGTACCACGGCCGAATTTAAGTCATAACTGGATATATCATCACAACGGCTGCAGTACTGTGATGATGGATGTACGTAGTACTGAGTTGTCAGATATTAATACCTCTAGCTATAAGGTATCTACCTTTCCTGGTTCTAAAATTGCTACAGAATTCATATTAACATTCAACAGATCTACCCAAATGCTAAACTGCTCTGTTGACTGAGGCACTAAGATCCGTACAGTCAGTTGTAAATATCACTAGACATAATCGTGCTACACATCGTCTGCCCTAAACTTCCTTTTGAATCTAAACCATAACAGAACAGAATTTTCCAGCGACTATAGTCCTTTATCGGAGGGTGTAGCAACTACCGCGCTGGAAATTGTAAATATCAGCAGGCATAACCGATGCATGCATAATTCATTCTAGTAACACTGTGAAATTTAAATCATCGATGAAGAGGTTAATCCAACGGCTGTAATAATGTGATGAGGGCTGTAATCAGTACCCTTATGTCAATATCTCGAGATATAAGGGATCTGTCTCTTGTCACGCTGCTGTTGCGTTAGAACCATAATCACCACTATAAAGGCTAATTCACCGGGTACAGGGATCTGTTGATAGATGTACTATGATCCGTACTGACAATTGTAAATGACCCTAGCCATAGTCGTACTGTACATCGAAAACGCTAAAGCTGCTTTGGAATTTAGGCCAACGCTGCACATATTCATCCAACGGCTACAGCACTCTATCGGTGGATGTACCGACTACCGTAATGGGAAATGTAAATATCAGTAGCCATGGCTGATATATACATTGGTTATTCTAGAGCCGTTGTTCAAATTAAATCATCAGTCAACGGATTAACACAGGGACGCAGTAATGTGATGATGGCTGTACTGAGAACACTTATGTCAATTGTTAATATCCAGAGCTGAAACGGAACTATCCTTTGTCATTCTATAATTGCTATGGAATTTTCGTCTTCAGTGTACAGGTTAATCTAACGCCTACAGTGCCATGTTAATGGATGTACTGGGTACCGTACTGTCTATTGTAAATATCTGTAGCCATAACCGTACAACACATTGGTTATTCCAGAACTACAGTTAAACCTAAATTATCTGTGGACAAATTTTTCCAATGGCTAAAGTACTGTGGTGGTTGTTGCATTCAGTACTGTTTCGTCACTCCTTAATGACTTGGGCTACAACGAATCTGTCTTTTCTCATACTAGAATTGCAACATAATCCAAATCACTATTGAACAGGTTAATCCAGCGGCTACGGTACACTGCCGCTGGAGGTACTTATTACCGTACTGTCAGTTGTATATATCACTGGCATCGACCGTACTATATATTGATTTTTCTTGAAGTGCAGCAAAATTCAATTTATCATAGAGGTAATTAAGCCAGCGGCTTAATGGCTGCACTCCGCACTGTTTCTTCTCTTGCTCATGACTCTAGCAAAACGGATATGTCTTTTGTCATTCTAGAATTGCTGTCTATAACAAGTAATCATTGAACACGTTATTCTAACGGAAGGAGTACGCTGTTGGTGGATGCAATA
>NW_016925145.1:0-814 GCF_001483705.2 Eufriesea mexicana
ATCGGATAGAAGGCGTTAGGCGGTCTATTCACCAAGCTGTAGGAGGTTATAGATTTTGAGTTGACCAAATCTCTGGCAAGTAGATGGCTGTACCTGCCATTGGTTGAAGGCGTTAGGCGACCTATTCACCAAGCTATAACAGATTATATGTTTTGAATTCACTGGCAAGTAGAAGGCTGTACTTGCCATTGGATTGAAGGCGTTAAGCGATCTACTCACCAAGCTATAGCAGGTTATAGATTTTGAATAGACCTATTCTCTGGCAAGTAGATGACTGTACTAGCCATTGGATTGAAGGCGTTAGGCGACCTCTTCACCAAGCTTTGACAGATTATAGATTTTGAATAGATCTATTCTGTGGCAAGTAAATGGCTGTACTTTCCATTGAGCTGAAGGCGTTCAGCCATCTATGCACAAAAATATAAAATGTTATATATTTTGAAGAGACCTATTCTCTGGCAAGTAGATGGCTGTACTTGCCATTGAATTGGAGGCGTTTGGCGATCTATTCGCCAAGGTATAAAACGTTATAGATTTCCAATGGATCAATTCTCTGGCAAGTAGATGGCTGTACCTGCCTTTGGATTGAAGGCGATACGCGACCTAATGACGAAGCTATGGCAGGTTACGTATTTTGAATAGACTAATTCTCTGGCAAGTAGATGGCTGTACTTGCCATTGGATTGAAGGCGTTGGCGATCCATTCACCAAGCTATAGCAGGTTATAGATTTTGAATAGACTTATTCTCTCGCAAGGAGAAGGCTGTACTTGCCATAGGATTGAAGGCGTTAGGAGATCTATTCACCAAGTTAT
>NW_016925146.1:0-571 GCF_001483705.2 Eufriesea mexicana
GCTAACCTAAACTAACCAACATAACTCAACCTAACGCGCCGAGAACAAAATCGCTGGCATTCCATGTGCTAAGGATAATATAGCAGAGCGCAGTACAGCGCAAGGATACTCCGAATATTATTGTATAGCACGAAAATCTAAGTTAACCTGGCCGAGCTTAACCTAACCAAAGCTAACGAAACGTAGGCTAACGCAATCTAACCTGACGCAATCTAACCTGTAGGGACTAGAATTTCTGGCCTACACATACATATGCAGAAACATTAGAATGCATTAGAGTGCAGAAATCCGCGGATGGTTGTGTATAGCACGAAAGCATAAACTATCCTAACCTAACCTCCCAAACTTAACAAAATCGAACGCAGCACAGCTCATCATAGCGTGCCGAGACCATTATTGCTGGCCTCCACTGAGACAAGCAGAAAATACTGGAGCACAGCAGAGCGCATAAATCCACCGCACTGCAGTGCATAGCCAAAAAGTGAAACACATCCTGACGTAATTTGTCCTAATCTAACCTGCCCGAACGTAGTGTAGCGAAATACAAAGAGACGAGTACAGTATTGCTGGA
>NW_016925147.1:0-905 GCF_001483705.2 Eufriesea mexicana
AATAAGCAAACGTAACATGTCGAAGCAGCGTGCAGCGGCCACTATTACTGAGCTCCCCAGATACACGCAGAGTATAGTAGAGCACAGCAGAGCGCAGAATTACACCTAATAACAGTTCATATCTCGAAAGTCAAAGCTACCGGAACCTAACGCAACGCAACCTGTAACCACCGAACGTATTATAAAAAAACCTAACGTGCCACGACCACCACTGCTAGCTTCCAGAGAGTCTAGCTGAGCATAGTAGGTCAATGTGGAGCGCAGGAATCCAATGAACAGCAGTGTATAGCACAAAAGTCTAAGCTATCCTATTCTAATCTAGCCAAACGCAACATAGCCGAACGCAGCATATCTCTGCCTAACGTGCCGAGAACACTGTTTCCGGCCACCCCATAGCCAAGCAGAATACACTACAGCACAGCGGATCGCAGAGATCCGCCGAATAGCATTGTACAGCAAATATGTCAAAGCCATCCTAACCATAATTAACCTAACCCATTCAAACCAAACGTAACCATAACACAACAAAACGTTCCGCGCCCACTATTCTTGACCTTCCCGGAGGCCAGCAGGGGCTAGTATAGCACCGCAGAGCGCAGATATCGACCGAATTGCAGTGTATACCACAAAAGTCAAAGCTATCATGACCAAACTTAACCTAACCTGGACAAGCAAAACGTAACCTAACACAATCTAACGTGCCTTGACCACTGTTGCTGGCCTCCCCAGCGACAAGCAGAATATACTGAAGCACAGTAGAGTGCAGGAAGCCGTCATATAGCAGTGTATAGCACACAAGTCAACGATACCCCGACCGAACCCGACTTAACCTGACCGAACCGAACGTAAACTAACTAAACCTAACGAGCCGATCCCATTATTGCTGGACTCCCCATCGCCAAACA
>NW_016925148.1:0-501 GCF_001483705.2 Eufriesea mexicana
TAACATAACCAAACCTAACCTGTCCTGACCTCATCTGACTTCAGCTGACCTCACCCGACACCACATGGAATGTCCTAGCCTGCCCTGGCTTGAACTGACCTTACCTGTCTTGACCTTACCTGTCCTGACCTGACCTGTCCTGAACTGAACTGACCTGACTTGAACTGACCTTACCTGTCTTGACCTTACCTGTCCTGACCTGACCTGTCCTGAACTGCACTGACCTGACTTGAACTGACCTGACGTGACCTGTTCTGTCCTGACCTGTCCTTACCTGCCCTGAGACGACCTGACTTCACCAGATCTGAATTCACCTGGCCCGACCTGGAATGGCCCGACCTGACCTGACCTGAACGGAACTGACCCGTTATGACCTGTCACCCGAACTGGCCTGAGCTGACCAGGCCTGACCTGACCCGACCTGACCTGAACTGACCTGGCCTGACCTGAACCGACCTGACCTGAACTGACCTGGCCTGACCAGACCTGACCTGATCCGAC
>NW_016925149.1:0-240 GCF_001483705.2 Eufriesea mexicana
AAAACGTTTCGTAAAGTAGTGATATCGCTGATTGAAGTTTTAATTGCTACAACTGAGGAAATACATATTTAAGAAATATAACGCGACGTTTCGGGTATTAGTTCACGACATTGCAGTTGTAGGTTACGTTTGTAACATTATCACAATATTTACGAATAAGATACAGCAAAAGTTTAAGAAATTGTGAGAAATTTACGAAGTTCAGGATTACTAACTGTGAACACTTCTTCGGTGCTAATA
>NW_016925149.1:1835-4102 GCF_001483705.2 Eufriesea mexicana
CAAATTTGTTAAAGAATGTAAAATACTTTATGGGAGTGTTAAGAGAATAAAAAGAAGAGAGGAGAATGTGTGATAGTAATTTGTATTGTTTTATTGTTTTATTTCTCCCACCCATCACAGCATAGGTTAGGTGAACTGTTTTATTAAAAGTACTATTTAATCAATCTTAATTTTAACAATAACATTTCACGTTTGTCATGAGTACACTTGAAACTGAATATAAACTCACCTTATTAGCAATGGAAAAATATACATTAGAAACTAATTTTCTCAAGGAGTATTGTCAATAAAGGTGATCAAAATGCTAATTTATAAAATTTTGTAACTAATATATATATATATATTATGTATTACTATACATTATATTTTGTTATTAATTTTATAGTTATTTTTATTAATATATAACGTTTTTGCTGTGGAAACTAAGTATTTATTAATTTGTCATTTTTGTAAAAGAAACGTATTTGTATTTGCTTCATTGATATTAATAAATATAAGAAACGTTGTTCGATATTCCACATCGATACTTTAGCACATGGCTATTTCAAAGACGCAGCATTTTCCCGCGAGAAAAATGCACAGATTGTTTAGCATCAGTTATCTTCTGTTCCGCGCCAAACGAACATACCGGTAATAAATAATGGAATAATTTTGTACGTCAAAGTGAAATATTAAAGATTTCCACAAAACGTTTCGTAAAGTAGTGATATCGCTGATTGAAGTTTTAATTGCTACAACTGAGGAAATACATATTTAAGAAATATAACGCGACGTTTCGGGTATTAGTTCACGACATTGCAGTTGTAGGTTACGTTTGTAACATTATCACAATATTTACGAATAAGATACAGCAAAAGTTTAAGAAATTGTGAGAAATTTACGAAGTTCAGGATTACTAACTGTGAACACTTCTTCGGTGCTAATATATTACGTGTCAAAAATAGTGATTTGACATAGTGAATATCGTATAACGATACATGCGTGAAATGAAGTAGTGTGAGTGCGGATCGTGTAATACTATCGCACAGTCCCCAACCGTCGACTGTAGTAGATTCTAGATCTTGATTGTCCAGTAATATATTTGAACATTTTTACTCTGAATGGGCAGCTTGTTAACAGTTTTTCCAATTTTTCTTTAATCTTGACGTTCAAATGCGAAGTAGCTACGTATTATTGCTTATACATTCTAAACGTCGATTGTGGATTAAGATACTTCATTATTACTGGATAGAATAGATTATTCTCCAATCAGTAGGGCAATTATTTTACGATTGAAGGTGCATATATGAAAGAAAGTGACGGAAAAGCAAGTGCCTGTGAAATCGTTCTACACAATTCAGTTTTTTCGCCTATATTTTTCAAGTTAGGCTTTTCGGTTAGGTTTTTTCGGAATAACAGCATAGAGAGAATTCTTCCATAAAGGGATAGATGTTTTTTTTTCGGTTTCGAGCTTGCATTTTCGAGAAATAGTGCCGGAAGTGTCAGTGATTCTCAGATCGTGCTGCGCAATTTAGTTTTTGGCTTCTAGTTTTTGAATTAGGCTTTTTGAATCGGATTTTTCGACTGATTCGCGTAGAGTGATTTTTTCCTTAACGGGATTGGATATTTTTTTTCGGTTTCGAGTGTGTGTGTTCGAGAAATAGTGCCGAAAGTGTCAGTGATTCTCAGATCGTGCTGCGCAATTTAGTTTTTTGGCTTCTAGTTTTTGAATTAGGCTTTTTGAATCGGATTTTTCCACTGATTCGCGTAGAGTGATTTTTCCCTTATCGGGATTGGATATTTTTTTTCGGTTTCGAGCTTGCATTTTCGAGAAATAGTGCCGGAAGTGTCAGTGGCTCTCAGATCGTGCTGCGCAATTTACTTTTTTGGTTTCTAGTTTTTGAATTAGGCTTTTTGAATCGGATTTTTCCATTGATTCGTGTAGAGTGATTTTTTCCTTAACGGGATTGGATATTTTTTTTCGGTTTCGTGCTTGCGTTTTCGAGAAATAGTGCCGGATGTGTCAGTGGCTCTCAGATCGTGCTGCGCAATTTACTTTTTTGGTTTCTAGTTTTTGAATTAGGCTTTTTGAATCGGATTTTTCCATTGATTCGTGTAGAGTGATTTTTTCCTTAACGGGATTGGATATTTTTTTTCGGTTTCGAGCGTCGGTTTTCGAAAAATAGTGCAGAGAGTGTAAGTGGGTGACAGATCGTGCTGCGTAATAGGCTTTTTTGGCTTCTAGTTTTTGAATTAGGCTTTTTGAATCGGATTTTTCCACTGATTCG
>NW_016925150.1:0-1694 GCF_001483705.2 Eufriesea mexicana
AAAGTCAAAGTTACCCTATACAATCATAACCTAACGTGACATAACCAATCTTAGACCAACTCAATCTAACGAGCCGCGGCCACCATTTCAAGCCGCCACAGTGCAAAACGGAGAATATTAGATCCCAGTAGATCTCAGAAACCCTCCGTGTAGCATTGTATAGCACAAAAAATAAAGCCATCCTTCCCCACCTCACAAAGCATAACGTAACCAAACGTGACATGACCCGTCCTACCGTGCCGAGACCACAATTACTGCCCTCCCCACAGCCAAGCAGAACATTATAGAGGTGAGCAGAGCGCAGAAATGCATAGAGTCGCAGTGCATAGCACAATAGTCGAGGCTACCATATCCTAGAATGACCATAATTAACGCAACCGAACGTAGCTTAACTCTACATGTCGCCCCGAGACCACTACTGGTGGCCTCCCAGAACACACAACAGCACGGCGGAGCGCAGATATCCACCGAACAACAGTTTACGCCACGAAAGGCGAGGATATCCGTGCCTAACCGAGGCCAACATAACATAACCAAACGTAGCATATCTCTACCTACCGTACCTAGATCACTATTACTGGCCTCGCCATAGTCGAGCAGAGTATAGTAAAGTAACGTGAAGCGCACAAATCCTCCGGACAGTAGTGCATAGCACAAGAGTGAACTTTATCGTATACTAACCTGTTCAAACTTAATGCAACCAAACGTACCTAACCTAACACAACATGCCTGGACCACTATTTCTGGCCTCTAAAGAGACAAGCAAAATATGTTGGAGCAAATTACAGCGCAGAAAGACACCATACTGCAGTGAATAGCACAAAAGTCGGAGTCATCCCAAACTAACGTAACCAAATATGCACAGACTGAACTTAAAGAGGAGCGATCGCTATTCCCGGCCGTCCCAGCGTCAAGCAAAGTATATTAGGGCACAGGAGAGCGCAGAAATCCGACGGAGGGCCGTGCACAGCACAAGAGTTGAAGCTACCCTATCCTAACGTAGCCAATCGTACCATAGCCGAACGTAACCTAACTTAATATAACGTGCAGGAACCACTATTTCTTGCCTCCCCAGAGCCAAGCAGTATATACCAGAGCACGGTAGATAGCAGTGATACACCGCATGGCATTGTATGTCACAAAAGTGGAAGATATCCTAACCTAACCAGTCCTAAACTCACATGACCGAACGTAGCAAAATTCAACATAAGGTGCCGAGACTACAATTGCTGGCCTCCCAAGAGACAGGCAGCACATATTAGAGCAATGTGTAGGGCAGAAATCCACCGTATAGCGGTGTATAGCACAGAAATCTATGCTATCCTATCCCAACCTATCCACACGTAACATAAACAAACGCAATATATCTCAACCTAGCGTGCCGGGAACACTGTTACTGACCTCTCCATAAGCGAGCAGAGTACAGCAGAGCATTGTAAAGATCAGAAATCCGTCGGATAGCAGCTTTCGGCACTGAAGCCAAAGCTATTATATCCTAACCGAACCAAACGTAACACTGCCGAACGTAGCCTAACTCAACACAAAGTGCCGAGACTACTATTGCGTGCACCCCACAGCCATCCAGAGCATATTAGAGCGATGTAGGGCACCGAAATCCTCCGAATGTCAGTGTACAGCATAAAGGTCGAAGATATCCTGTCCTAACCAAGCCAAGCGTAACATAAGCAAACGTA
>NW_016925150.1:2950-18621 GCF_001483705.2 Eufriesea mexicana
TTGCTGACATACCCATCGCCAAGCAGGGCATATTATAGGAGAATAGAACGCAAAGTTGCACAGAACGGCAGTGAATGGTATGGAAGTCAAAGGCATCCCAACCTATCACAAACAAGCCTAACATAACCAAGCGAAGCCTAACTCAACGTAACGAGCCGCCACCACTATTTCCGGTACTCTCAGGGCAAAGCAGGGAATATTAGGTCACAGTACGGCGCAGAAATCCACTGAATAGCGGTGTACAGCTCAAAAGTCACAGCTATCCTAACCAAACCTAACTAAACCTAACCTAACCAAACGTAACATAACTCAGCATAACGTGCCGAGAACACTATTCCTGGCATCCACAGAGAAAAGCAGATTGTGATGGCGCACAGAATAGCACAGAAGTCCAAAGGATAACAGTGTAGCACGAATGTCGAAGATATCCTAACCTAACACTACATAACCCAACCTAACCAAACGCATTGCAGCTCAACATATCGTGCCACGACCACTACTGCTGGCCTCCAGAGTGCCGAGCAGAGTATAGTAGAGCTATCTAGAGCGCAGGAATTCACCGAATTGATGTGTATGGCACAAAAGTCAAAGATATCCCGTTCAAACCTATCCAAATCTAAACTATCCAAGCGTCATCGAACACAGCCTAACGTGCCGCGTCCACTACTGCTCGCCTCCCTGGCAATGCAGAACATATTAGAGGGGAGAAGGGCGCAGAAACCCAGAGAATGGCAGTGTGTGTCAGAAGAATCAAAGCTATTCAAACCTTACCCATGCTAACGTAAGCTAACCCAACGTAACCGAACAAAGCCTAACACGCCGCGGTCGCGATTTCTGGCCTCCCTAGAGCCAAGCAGAACATATTTGATTAGAGCGGGGCGCAGAAATCAACAGAATCGCAGTGTAAAGTAGAAAAGTCAAAGGTATCCAAACCCAACGCAAACTAACGTAACATAACCTGACGTAGACAAACTCAACGAAACATGCCGCAGCCGCTATTACCGGCCAACCCTGTGTCTAGCGGGTTAAAGTAGAGCGAAGCGAAGGGCGGGAATCCATCGAATATCTGTGCATAGCATAAAAGTCAATGATATCCTAACCTAACCAGGCCGAACCTATCCTAACCAAACGTAGAGTAACTAAACATAACGTGCTGCGACCAATATTGCTGGCTTCCACGGAGACAAGCAGAATATTATTTAGCGCACTAGAGCACAGATGACCATAGGATATCAGTGCTGAGCACACATGTCAAAGCTATCCTGACCTAACACAAACGAACCTAACCTAACCAAACATAACCAATCCCAAGTTCACGTGCCGCGACCAGTATTGCTGGCCTCCACAGAGCCAAGCAGAGCGTAATAGAACAGTGCAGAGCGCAGAAATCCATAGAATCGCAGCACATAGCAGAAAAGTCGAAGGTGCCCAGACGTAACCATAGCTAACTTAACATATCCAAACGCAGCCTAGCACAAGCTAACGTGCCGGGATTACTATTTCTCGTCTCCCGGGGCCGAGCAATACACATTACAGCTGTGTAGATGGTAGATGTCCAGCGAATAGCGGTGTATGGCACAAAAGTCAAAGCTACAATATCCAATCCAATCAATCGTGGCGTTTCTAAACGGAGCCTAACAAAGCCTATCTTGCCATGACCACTATTGCTGGGTTCCCCAGAGACGAGCAGAGTATAGTAGATCACAGTTGAGCGCAGAATGCCACCAAATAGCACTGTGTAGCACAAAAGACAAAGATATCCCGACCTATTCAAACCTAGCCTAGCATAACCAAACGTAGAGTAACACAACCTAACGTGCAGCGAACACTAATGCTGGCCCCACAGAGCCAAATGGAGCATAATATAGTTGAGTAGGGCGCGGAAATCCATAGAATTGCAGTGTACAGCAGAAAAGTAGAAACTACCCAAACCGACCCAGAGCGAACGTAACATAACCAAACTTAGAATATCTAAACGTAGCGAGCCGAGATCTCTATTGGTGGCCTCCCCAGAGCCTAACAGGACATGCTAGATACAAGTAGAGCGCACGAATCCACCGTAGAGCTGTGTATAGCACAAGAGACAAAGTTACCCTTTCCCAACGTAACCGAAAGTTACCTAACCAAACGAAACATAACTCCAGCTATCGTGCGGGGAGCACCGTTGCTGGCGTCCCCGGCGCCAAGCAGATCATATTAGAGCACAGTGGAGCGCAGAACTCCACCGAATAGCAGTTTATAGCACAAAAGTTAAAGCTACCCTATCCTAATATAACCAAACGTAACATAAGCAGGCGTAACGTAGCCCAATATGACGTGCCACAAAAGTCATTACTGGCCTCATGAGAGCTAAGCAGAGTATAGCGGAGCAAAGTGGTACGCTGAAATCGCCTAATTGGCGGTGTATAGCAAAAAAGTAGGAGTTACCCTAACCTAATCTGGCCAAACCATGTCCAATCGAACGTAGACAATCTCAACCTAACGCGCCTAGCCCACAACTGCTGCCCTCCCCACAGCCAAGCAGGGCATATTAGAGGAGAGTACAGCGCAGAGGTCCATAGAACGGCAGTGTATAGCAGGAAAGTGGAAGACATCCTAATCTAATCCAAAAAACGTAACCTAACCAAACGTAACGTAACAAAACCTAACACGCCGCCTCCACCATTTCTGGCACTCCCAGATCAAAGCAGGGAATATTAGACCGCAGTACAGCTCAGAAATCCACCGAACAGCAGTGTATAGCATAAAAGTCAAAGCTAACCCATCCTAACTTAACAAAACGTAACATAGGCAGACGTTACGGAACCAAAACTGAGGTGCTACGACCGCTGTTGCTGGCACCACGAGAGCTAAGCAAAGTATCGCAGAGCAACTTAGAGCACTGAAATCGTCCGCATAGCAGTGTAAAGCACAACGGTCAGAGCTACCCTAACCAATTCTACTCCAAACTAACCTAAACGAACCCAAACGGACGCTAACCTGTTGAGAGCACAACTCCTGGCGTCAACAGGAGCAAGCAGAGTGCGATGGCGCTCAGGAGGTTGCAGAAGTACATGGAAGAGCAGTGTGTAGCACAAAATTCAATGCTACCCTATCCTAACGCAACGTAACCTAACCTAGCCAAATGAAATATAACTCAACCTAACGTGTGTCGACCACTACTGCTGCCCTCCCGTGAGTCGAGCAGAGTATAGTAGAGCAACGTAGAGCGCAGAAACCCACCGAATTGCAGTCTATAGCACAAAAATAAAGCTACCCTGCCCTAACCAAATCAGGCGTAACATAACCAAACGCAATGTAACTCAGACTATGGTACCGAGAACAATACTGCTGGCTACCCCATGGCCAAGCAGAGTAAACTAGAGCGAAGCAGATCGCAGAAATCTACCCAATGGCAGTGTATAGCACAAAAGTCGAAGCTATCCAAACCTAACCCATACTAACGTAGCCGTACCAAACGTAGCCTGAATAAACCTCACGTGCCGGGACTACTATTACTGGGATCCCCAGAGACGAGCAGGGTATAGTAGAGCAACGTAGAGCGTAGAAATCCTCCGAAAAGCAGTGTATAGCACAAACGACAAAGCTATCCTATCCTAACCCATCCAAACATAATAAAACCTAACGCAAACCAACTTAAACTAGTGCGCCGAGAACACTATTTCTGGACTCCCCGGAGCCAAGCAGAATATAAGAAGGTACAGTAGAGCGTGGACAGTCACCAAACAGCAGTGTATAGCACAGAAGTCTTAGGTATCCTATCCTAACTTAACGAAAAGTAACATAACCGAACGAAGCATAACTCAAACTAAAGTGCCTACACCGCTACTGCTGACATCCCCAGAGCAAAGCAGAATATACTAGAGCACAGTAGACAGCAGAAATCAGCCTCATTGTAGTTTACAGCGGAAAAGTAGATGATATCCTAACCTAACCTGACCTAACCTAACGAACCAAAACGTAGCCAATCCCAACCTAACGTGTCCAGCTCACTATTGCTGGCATCACCATCGCCAAGAGGGGCATATTAGAGGAGAGTAGAACGCAGAGGTCCATCGAACGGCAGTGTATCGTACGAAAGTCACAAATATCCCAATCTGACCCAAACAAACCTAACCTAACCGGACGTAGCCTAACACGACGTTACGCGCCGCGGCCACGATTTCAAGCATTCCCAGAGTAAAGCCGGTAATATTAGATCACAGTAGAGCGCTGAAATCCACCCATTAGCAGTGTGACGCAGAAAAGTCAAAGCCATCATCTCCTAACCTAACCAAACATAACACAACAAAACGTAACCTAAACCAACCTAAAGTGCCGAGACCATTATTACTGGCCCACAGAGCACGGCAGATCATACTAGAGCACAGCGCTGCGCATAAATACGCCTCACTGATGTGCAAGGCACAAAGGTCAAAGCTAACCTAGCCAAGACTAACCGTTCTTAACCAAGCCAGACGCAACATAACCCAACCCAACGATACTGGAACACTATTCCTGGCGTCCACAGACACAAGCGGAGTGTGGTAGCGCGCCGTAACGCGCCCAAGACCATAGGTTAGCAGCGTGTAACAAAAAAGTCGACGCTATACCAGCTTAACCTTACACAACCTAACCATGCCAAACTTAACATAACTCAACCTAACGTGCCAAGACCACAATTGCTGGCATACGCAGAGCAATGAAGAACATATTAGATCACGGTATACCGCAGAAATCATCGATATAGCGGTGTACAGTGCGAAAGTTAATGCTATCCTATGCCCACCATGCCGAACGTAAAGTCACGAAACGTAACTTAACTCAGCCTAACGTCGCCTGACCATTCTTGCTGCCCTCACCAGAGCCAAGCGGAACATATTAGATGGGAGTAGTGCGCAGAAATCCATAGCATCGCAGTGCATAGCACAATAGTCGAGGCTACCCTATCCGAACATAGCCACACGTAACCGAACGCAGCTCATCGCAACCAAACGTGCAGGGACCACTATTTCTAGCCTCCCCATCGCCATGCAGAACATATTAGGGAAGAGTAGAGCGCTGAAATCCATGGAATCGCAATGCATGGTACAATAGTCGAAGTAACCCTCTCCCAAGGTAACCATACCTAACAGAACCGAAGGTAGGAATACTGAAACTTACGTGCAGAGACCAGTGCAGCTAGCCTCCCCAGAGCCAAGCAGAATATACTAGAGCGTTCTAGAGTGCTGAAGTCCACCGAATGACAGTGTATAGTACAAAAGTCAAAGCTACCACCTGCTTACATAGCCAACCTTAAAATGCCGAAACGTAAAGTAACAGAGCATGTGGAGCCACGACCAGTATCGCTGGTCTCACGAGAGCCAAGCAGAGCGTAGCAGAGTAATGTAGGACGCTTAAATCGACAGAACGGCAGCGTATAGCACAAAAGTCAACTTTACCCTGTTCTAACCCAGCCAAACGCAATGTAAGCAGACGTAACCTAACTTAAGATATCGTGTCGAGACCAGAGTTGCTTGCCTCCCCAGAGACAAGCAGAATATACTGGAGCACGTCAAACCGCAGAAAGCGTACATATAGCAGTGAATGGCGCAAAAGTCAAAGAAACCCTGAATCAACCTGCCGTAAGCTAACGTAACCAAACGTAGACTAACAAAGCCTAACGTGCCGAGTCAAAAATTGCTGGGCTCCGCATCGCCAAGCAGAGCATATTAGGGTAGGCTAGAGCCCAGAAATCCATAGAATCGCAGTGCGTAGCATGACAGTCGAAGCTACCCTATCCAAGCATAGCCAAACGTAACATAATCAAACGTATCGTAACCCAAACCTAACGTGCCGCGAACACTACTGCCAGAATCCGCAGAGCAAAGCATAGCACATTTGTGTAGAGTAGGGCGCAGAGATCCATAGAAACGCGGTGTTTAGCGGAAAAGTCAAAGCTATCTAGACCAAACCCAAACAAACAGAACATAACCAAACATATCCTAGCCAAACCGAACGGGACGAGACCGCCGTTGCTGCCCTCCCCAGAGGCAAGCAGGACATACTAGAGCACAGTAGAGCTCAGAAATCCACCGAATAGCAGTGTACAGCACATAAGTTAAAGTTACCCTGTCCAAACTTAGTCTAACCCAACCGAACCGAACGTAACCTGTCCCAACGTAGCGCGCAGATGACACTATTCCTGGCCTTCCTAGAGACAAACTGAAAGCATTCGAGTACTGTATGGCGCAGAAGTCCACCTAATAGCAGACTAAAGCACTAAAGTCAAAGCAATCGTATACTAACCTAACCAATCGCAACATGGCCGAACGTAACGTAGCTCAACCTAACGTTCCGCGACGACTATTGCTGGCCTCCACAAAGCCAAGCAGAACACATTAGAGGAATGTAGAACGCACAAATTCATAGAAAGGCAGTGTTTATCAGAAAAGTCGGAGCCAACAAGACACACCCCAAAATACGGAACATAACCAAACGTAGCCTAGCTCAACCAAACGTGCCCACACCGCTACTGCTGTCCTTCGCAGGGCCAAGCAGGATATACTAGTGCCGAGTGGAGCGCAGAAGTCAACCATATATCAGTGCACAGAGCGAAAGTTGAAGCTACCCTAAGCAAACTATGTTTAACCCTACCAAACCGTACGTAACCTGATTCAACGTAAGGTGCATAGACCACCATTGATGGACGTCCCAGAGACGAGCTGGAAACATTAAATCCCAGTAGGGCGGAGAAATCCACCTACATTGATGGACGTCCCAGAGACGAGCTGGAAACATTAAATCCCAGTAGTGCGGAGAAATCCACCTAAAAGCTGTCAATAGCACTATAGTCACAGCTATCCACTCCTAACCTTACCAACCGTAACATAACGGAACGTAACAGAACGCAGCCTTACGTGCCTCGATCACCACTGCAGACCTCCACATTGTCAAGCAAGGCACACTAGTGGAGAGTGGGACGCGGAAATCCATAGAACCGCAGTGTATATCAGAAAAGTCAAAGCCACACAAACCAAACCCACACCTGCAGGACATAACCAAACTTATCGTATCTCAACCTATCGTTCAGCGACCGCTGTTGCTGCCATCCCCAGAGCCAAGCAGGACACCCTAGAGCACAGTAAAGCGCAGAAGTCCACCATATAGCAGCGTATAGAAGAAAAGTTTAATCTATCCCGACCAAGCCTAGCCCGACACAACCAAACCGAACGTATGCTGACTGAGCGTAAACTGCAGAGACCACTGTTGCTGGCTTCCAGAGCCAAGCTGAGCACATTGGTGGAGAGTAGGACGCAGAAATCCATTGCATTGCAGTGTATACAGGAAAAGTCAAAGCTACCAAAACCTAACCCAAAACAAACGAAACATAACCGAACATAGCTTAACTCAACCCAACATACCGATGCCGCTATTGCTTCCCTCCACAGAGCCAAGCAGGACATGGTAAAGCACAGCGGACCGCTGAAATCCATCGAGTAGTAGTGTACAACAAAAAAGCCAAAGCTATCCTGACCAAACTTAGTCTAACCCAACATAACCGTACGTGTCCTAACTGAACGCAACGTGTTGAGACCACAATTGTTGGCATCCCAGAGCCAAGCTGAAGATATTGGAGCACAATAGAGCGCAGAAACCCACCTAATAGCAGACGGTAGCACTAAAGTCAAGGCCATCGTCTACAAACGTAAACAAACCTAACATAACCAAGCATAGCATAGCTCACCGTAGAGTGCCGAGACCACCATTGCTGGCCAACCCAGAGCCAAGCTGAAAGCATTAGAGCACCGTATGGTGCAGAAATCCACCTAACAGCTGACTATTGCACTAAAGTCAGAGCTATACGCTCCTTACATATCCAATCGTCACATAACCGAACGTAACCTGACTGAACCTAACGTGCCGCTAGCACAATTGCTGGCCTCCCCGGGGCCAAGAAGTGCACAATAGTGGAGGGGAGAGCACAGTAGTCCATGGAATCGCAGTATATATCTGAGTAGTCAAAGCTGTCCAACCAAACCAGAGCTAACATATCCTATTCAAACGTACCATATCTCTACCTATCTCGCCGGGAGCGATATTACTGGCTTCCCCAGAGACATGAAGAACGTACTAGAGCACAGTAGAACGTATAAATCCACCAAATAGTAGTGCAAAGCACAAAAGTCAGAGACATCATCCCCTAACCTAACCACGCGTAACATTACCATACACAACGTACCTTACCCTAATGTGCCGAGAACACGATAGCTGGCCTCCGCACAGCGAAGCAGAATACACTAGAGCACAGTAGAGCGTAGAAATCCACAGAATAGCAGCGTACACTGCGAAGGTCAGATCCATCCAAGCCTAACCCAATCGAACATAACGTAACAGAACGTAACATATTTCAACATAATGGGCCGAGACCGCTATTGCTGGAATCCCCAGAGTCGAGCAGACTATAGTAAAGCAACGTATGTCGTAGAGATCCACCGAATATCAGGTAACAGCACAGAAGGCGACGCTATACTATCCTACACTATCCAAATATGGTACAACCAAACGAAACCTAACTTAAGCTAACGTGCCGAGACCACACTTGCTGGCCTCCACAGGGACTAGAGGAATATACTAGAGCACGGTAGAGCGCAGGAAGCCACCAAATATCAGTGTATAGCACAAAAGTCATAGATATCCTAACCCAAACTTACCTAACCTAACCAAACCAAACGTAGGGTAATTTAACATGACGAGTCGAGACCTCCATTGCTGGCCTCCTCAGAGTATAGCAGAACGTATAAGAGCACAGTAGAGCGGAGAATTCCACCGAATAGCTGTTTATAGCATAAAATTCAATGCCACCCTATCCGAACCTCTCCAAACTTAACATAAGAGGACGCAACGTAACCCAACCTGACGTGCAACGAAAGCTATTGCTGGCCGCGCGGGGGCTAAGCAGAGTATATCAGAGCAATATGGAACGCTGAAATCGCCAGAATAGTAGTGTACAGCAAAATGTAGGAGGTACCCTAACCTAATCTGACCAAACCTAACCTAGTCAAACGTATCCAAACCAAACCTGACGTGCCTAGCCCGCAATTGCTGTCCTCCCCACCGCCAAGCAGGGCATGTTAGAGGAGAGCAGGGCTCAGAAAATCATTAAATCGCAGTGAACAGCAGAAAAGGCTAGGATATCCATGCCAAACCCAAAGCCAAACCCAAACTAACATAACCAAACCCAACGTAGCCAAACTCAACGTAACAAGCCGCGACCACTATTGCTGGTCTCCCCAGAACCAAGCAGAACGTGTAGAGGAGAGTAGGGTGCAGAAATCCATAGAAACGCAGTTTACAGCGCAAAAGTAAAAACCACGATCTCCTGACCTAACCAAACGTAACATAAACATACGCAACGTGACTCAGACTAAGATGCCGAGCCACAACAGCTGGACTCCGCATAGCCAAGCAGAATATACTGGAGTTCAGTAGATCGACGAAAGTCACCGAATAGCTGTGTACAGCACAAAAGTCAAAGCCTCCCCTACCGAACATAACCTAACCTATCCTAACCAAACGATCCCCAACTCAACCTATCGTGTCAGAGCAGTCACTGCTGTTCTCCCCAGAGTCGAGTAGAGTATTGTAGAGCAGCGATGAGCGCTGAAATCCGCGGAACAGCTGTGAATAGCACAAAAGTCAAGTTTACCCTATCTTAACATAACAAAACGTAACACAGCCAAACGCAGAAAGCCCTACCCAGCATGCCGCATGCGCCATTGGCGGCCTCCCCAGAGCCTAGCGGAACATATTGGTGTAGAGTAGAGCGCTGGAAACCATAGAGTCGAAGTGTACAGCAGAGAAGTCGAAGATAAGCTAACCTATCCCACACCAACATATCCCAACCCGACATAGAAAGCTGAACATAACGTGCCGCGACCATTATTGCTGGCCTCCACGGGGACAAGCAGACAAGAGTAGAGCACAGTAGAGAGCAGGTATCCACCGAATAACTGTATAGCACGATATTCGTAGCGACCCTAACCAAACCTATTCTTACCTAACGTTGCCAAACGTAACCTAACATACCATCACGTGCCGCGGCAACTATTGCTGGCCCCCCGAGTGTCGAGCAGAGTATAGTAGAGCAATTTTGGGCGCAGAAATCCACCGAAGGGCAGTGAATAGCACGAAAGACAAAGCTACCCCAACCAAACCTAACCAAACATATCCTGACCGAACGCAATATAACTTAACCTAACCTGCAGCAGCCACTATGCCTGGCGTCTTCATAGGAAAGAAGAGCATATTAGAGCACAGTAGAACGGAGAAATCCACCGAAAAGCAGTATGTAGCAGAAAAGTCATTGGTATCCTATCCTGAGGGAACCAAACGTAGCACTACCAAACGTAACGTAACTCGGACTAGGGTGCCAAGACAAATATTGCAAGCATACCCTTAGCCATGTAGAATGTACTAGAACACCGTAGAGTGCAGAAATCCACCGAAAATCAGAATGCAGCAAAAAAGTCAAATGCAGCCTGTCCAAAGCTAGCCAACCGTAACATAAGCAAACGTAACCTAACTAAACCAAACGAGCCTAGGACAATGTTGCTGACCTCCGCAGAGCACGGCAGAATATACTAGAGCAGTGGAGGGCGAATGAGTCCGCTGAACTGATGTGCAAGGCACAAAAGTCAAAGATATCCTAACCTAACATTACAAAACCTAACGTAACCAAACTTAGCATATCTCAGCCTAATGTGCCGAGAGCACTATTCCTCGAGTCCACAGAGACAAGCGGAGTGCGATGTCGCACAGAAGAGCGCAAATGTCAATAGGATAGCAGTGCGTAGCACACGGGTGAAAGATAAACTAACAAAGCACAGCGTACCCTAACCTAACCGAACGTAACCTGACTCAACCTAATGTGAAGCACCAAAAGTTGCTGGCCTCCCCAGAGACAAGCAGAAGCTAGTAAAGCAATGCGTGACACAGATACCGACCGAACGGCAATGTACAGCACAAGAGTGAAAGTCATTCTAACCAAACATAGGCTAACCTAACCTAACCAAACGTAACATATCTCAACCGTACGTGCCCCGACCGCCAACGTTGGCCTCCGCAGACTCAATCAGGCACTAGTACAGCCATGCAGTGCAAAGGTACGGACCGAATTGCAGTGTACAGCACAAAGGACCAAGCAATCCTAACCAAACAAATACCAACCCAACCAAGCCAAGCGTAACATAATTCGAGGCAGTTTGTGGCAAAGGAGTCGAAGGTACCCTGACCTAAGCTCTCCTAACCTGGTGAAGCCAAGCGTAATAGCGTATAGCTAAACATTACGTGCCGAGAATAATCTTGCAGGCCCCCCAGAGATAAGCAGGGCATATTAGAGCAATGTAGAGCGTGCAGCTCCTTCGAATAGCGGTGCATAGCACAAAAGTCATAGCTATTCTGTTCTAACCTAACCAGTCTTATCATAAGCGGACGTAACTTATCCCAAACAGGCGTGCCACGAAAGCCATTGCTGGCCTTACGAGAGCTAAGCAGAATATAGCAGAGCAACGCAGAACGCAGATATCGACCGAATAGCAGTCTATAGCACGAAAGTCAAGGCCACCCTAACCGAACATAGCCTAATCTAACAACATAACGTTACCTAACTCAAACTATCGTGCCACCGCAGCCGTTCCTGGCCTCTTCAGTGTGGAGTAGAGTATACTAATGCTACGACGGGCGAAGAAGTTCACCGAATAGCAGTGTATAGCACAAAAGTCAAAGACACCCTATACCTACCTAACCAAACTTAACACTGCTAATGTAATCAAACTCTACCTAACTTGCCGGCACCACTATTGCTGACCACCCGTGAGACTAGCATAGGATATTAGAGGAGAGTAGAACGCAGAAGTCCATAGAAACGCAATGTACAGCAGAAAAGTCAGAGATACCCATACCAAACCCAAACTAACGTATCCTAACCTGACATAGCATACTCAACATATCGTGACGCGACCACTATTGCTGGCCTCCACGGGGCCGAGCAGATTAGAGTATAACACAGTAGAGGGCAGGAATCCACCGAATAACTGTGTATAGCATGAAAGTCAAAGCTACCCTATCCAAGCATATCCTAACCTAACGTAACGAAACGTATCTTATCTCAACCTAACGTGCCACGAGCACTATTGCTATTATACCTAATGTCGAGCTGAGTATAATAGAGAAACGTAGAGCGCAGAAATCCACCGAAGAGCAGTCTATAGAGCAAAAGCCAATGCTTTTGTTTCCTACCATTACCAATCGTAACATAGCAAAACGTTACATACCTCAAACTAATGTGCCGAGACCACAATTGCTTGCTTCTCCAGCGCCCAGCAGAACATATTAGAGCACAGTAGGGCGCAGAAATGCACCGAATAGCGGTGTATTGCACGAAAGTCAAAGCTATCCTCCCATATCTTGACCGAACGAAACATAGCCAAGCGTTATCTATCCCAAACTAACGCGCCGAGACCATTTTTGCTGGCCTCCGCACAGCGAAGCAGAGTATATTATAGCACACTAGAGCGTAGAAATCCACCGGATAGCAGCGTATAGCACAAAATTCAGTGCTATCCTCTCCTCACCTAGCCAAACTTAATACTACCAAGCGCAATAAATCTCAGACTAACGTACCGAGAGCAATGCTGCTGGCATCCCCATAGCCAAGCATAGCATGCTAGAGCACAGCAGAGAGCAGAAATACACAGAATAGCAGTGTGTAGCGCAAGAGTCAAAGGTATCCTAACCAAACATGTCCCAACCTCGCCAAGCCATGCGGAAAGTAGCTCAAACTAACGTGCCTACTCAACTATTGTTGACCCCCCTCCCCCTCCTTAGAGCCAAGCAGGACATACAAGAGCACTGCAGAGCGCAGAAATCCACCAACTAGCAGACTATAGCACTAGAGTCAAAGCTATCCTCTCCTAACCTAGCCAAGTGTAACATAACCGAACGTGCCATAACTCAACCTAGCGAGCCGATACCGCCATTGTTGCCATCCCCAGAGCCAAGCTGGACATACTAGAGCACAGTAGATCGCAGAAATCCAACGAGCAGCAGTGTAAAGCACAAAAGATAATGCTATCCTGACCGAATACGGCCTAACCCAACCTAGCCGAACATAAACTGACGCAACATGACGTGCCGAGGCCGCAATTTCTGGCCTTCCCAGAGCCAAGCTGAATAAATGAAAGCTCTGTAGGGAGCAGAAATCTACCATATAGCAGGCTATAGCACTAAAGTGAAAGCCATACTGTCCTAACCTTACCAACCGTAACATAACCAAGCATATCCAAACTCAACCTAACGAGCCGCGACCACTATCTCTGGCCAACCCAGAGTCGAGCGGAACACACTAGTGGAGAGTAGATCGCAGAATAAACATTATCGCAGTGTATGTCAGAAATGTCAAAGCTACCCAAACCTAACCCAAACCAACAGAACATAGCCAAAACGTAGTCTAACACAATCTAAGGTGCCGAGACCGCAATTGCTGCCATCCGCAGGGCCAAGCAGGACTTACTAGAGCACTGTAGGGCGCAGAAATCCCCCATGCAGCAGACTGCAGCACTACAGACAAAGCTATCCTCTCCTACCCTAACCAACCGTAACACTACCAAACCTAACCTAGCACAACCTAAAGTGCCGCGACCACTATTGCTGGCCTCCCCAGAGTCAAGCAGAACACATTAGTTGAGAGTAGAACGCAGAGTTCCATAGAATCGCATTGTATATCAGAAAAGTCAATGGTACCCGAGCCACGCCTAAACCAAGAGACCATTGCCAGACATCGCCTGTCTCAACCTAACGTGCCGAGACCGACATTGCTGCACTCCCAAGGGACAAGCAGGACATACAAAGGCACAGTAGAGCGCCAAAATCCATGGAATGGCAGTGTACAGTGCAAAACATGAAAATACCCTTACAAAGGTTAGCATAACCCAACGTAACCGAACGTAACCTAACATAACAAAATGTGCAGAGGTGACTATCACAGGACTGCCGAGAGCCAACATGAAAGCATTAGAGCGCTGTAGGCCGCATAAATCCACCTAATAGCAGACAATGGCGCTGAAGTAAAAGCTGCCATCACCTAACCTAACCAACCTTAACATGACGAAGCCTACCTTAACCCAACGTAACGTGCAGCGACCGCTGTTGCTGGCCTCCGCAGCGTCAAGCGGAACACATTAGTGGAGAGTAGGAGGCAGAAATCCATAGCACCGCAGTGTGTATCAGAAAGGCCAGAGCTACGCGAATCTAACACAAGCCAACAGATCATAGCCATACATAGCCCAACTCAAACTTACGTGCCGAGACCGCCTATGCTGCCCTCCTCAGAGCCAAGCAGGACATACTAGAACACAGTAGAGCGCAGAAGTCCACCGAGTAGCAGTGTACAGCACAAAAGCTAAAGATATCCTACACAAACCGAACATAACCCACCCTAACCGAACGTAAGATGACTCATCGTAACGTGCCGAGAAAGCTACCGCTGGCATACCCTGACCCTAGCAGAAGATATTAGAGCACAGAAGGGTGCAGAAATCCTGCATATAGCAGACCATAGCATGAAATTCAAAGCTACAATCTCCTAACGTAGCCAATCCTAATGTAGCGAAAGGTAACAAAGCTCAACCTTTCCTGCCGCGTCCACTACTGCTGGCATCCCCGGTGCCGAGCGAAACACATTTGTGCAGAGTAGAGCGCCGGAATCCATAGAGTCTCAGTGTATGTAGGAAAAGCCAAAGCTACCCAAACCTAACCAAGACCAACAGAACGTATTCAAACATAGCTTTACTCAACCAAACGAGCCGAGACCGCAATAGCTGCCCTTCCCATAGGGAAGCAGGATACGCTAGAGCTCAGTAGAGCGCAGATGTTCACTGCATAGCAGTGCACAGCGCGAAAGGTAATGTTATCCTGTCCAAACTTTGCCTAACCCAACTTATCCGAACGTAGTCTGACTCAGCTTTACGTGCCGAAACGACAATTGCTGGCCTTCCCACAGCCGAGCTGAAAATATTAGAGCACTTTAGGGCGCACGTATCCACCTAACAGCAGACTATGGCACTATGGTCAAAGCTATCCTCTCCTAACCTAGCGAAACGTAACATAAGGAAACGTCTCACACAACCTAACTGACCGCGCCCACTACTGCTGGCCTCCCCAGAGCCAAGCGGAGCTCATTAGCAGAGCATAGAGCGCAGAAGTCCACAGAATCGCAGTGTACATCAGAAAAGCCAAACCTACCCGGACCTAATCCAAACGAACAGAACATAACCAAACATAGCATAACTCACACACGCGCGCCGAGACCGCCATTGCTGCCATCCGCAAAGCCAAGCAGTACTTACTAGGGCACATTAGAGTGCGTAAATCCACCGAATAGCGGTGTAGATCACAAAAGCGAAAGATATCCAACCCAAACGTAGCGTAACCCACCGTAACCGATCGTAACATAACGCAACACAACGTGCCAAGGCCACTATCGCTGGTACTCCCGCAGCCAAGCTGAAAATATTACAGCACTGAAAGCTGCAGAAATCTTGTCTGTCGCAGAATGTAGCTATGCAATTATATGGTTGGGTCTGATTAGAATAATTCCGGTAAGTATTGCTTCGTCTTTTGTGCTATTCACAGCTGTTTGTTCGATTTCTGCG
>NW_016925151.1:0-284 GCF_001483705.2 Eufriesea mexicana
AGAAACTGCCCTGCTTATTTAGGCAAGAAGGATATGTCACCACGATATTATTCGAAAATGTCAATATAATTGAATTTAGAGCAAGATTCTTTGGCATTGCAATGGCAAAAACACGAAAATAGAATCTTTCCGCCTTACTTAAGCAACAATGGCAGCGAACCACAATATTATTCGAAGATGTCTGAAAAATTGAATTTTCCGGCCAGATTCTATACCATTGCAATGGTTATAGCTTGCCAATATAATCTTTCCTCCTTGTTTATGCAAGAAAGTTAGTTCACAAC
>NW_016925151.1:305-1088 GCF_001483705.2 Eufriesea mexicana
ATATTAGTCGAAAATGTCAATAAAATTGAATTTTCCAGCCAGATTCTGCAGCACTGCAATGGCTATAGCACTACGAACGGATCTTTCCTCCTTACCTATGCAAAGAAGTTAGCTCACAACGAAATTAGTCGAAAATGTCAATATAATTGAATTTTAGAACAAGATTCTTTGGCATTGCAATGGCAATAGCACGCCAATAGAATCTTTCCTCCTCATTTACACAAGAAAGATAGCTCACCACGATATTAGTGCAAAATGTCAATAAAATTGAATTTGCTAGGCACATTCCATATCATTGCAATGGTTATAGTACGCCAAAAGAATATTTCCTCTTTATTTATGCAAGAAAGGTAGCTCACCACGATTTTGTCGAAAATATCGGTAAAATTGAACTTTACAGCCAGATTCCAGAGCATTGCAATGGCTATAGCACGCCAATAGATTCTTTCCACCTTATTTTTGCATGAAAGTTAGCTCTCCACGATATTAGTCAAAAATGTCAATAAAATTGAATCTGCCGGGCACATTCTATATCATTGCAATGGCTATAGCACGCCAGTAGAATCTCTCCCCCTTATTTATGCAGGAACGGCAGCTCACCACAATATTAGTCGAAACTATCAATACAATTGAACTTTCCAGCCATATTTTATATCATTGCGAAGGCTGCAGCACGCCAATAGCATAATTCCTCCTTATTTGTGCAAGAAAGGTAGCTCACCACGATATTAGTCGAAAATGTCAATCAAATTGAATTTTCCAGCAAGATTCTATAGCATTGCA
>NW_016925152.1:0-231 GCF_001483705.2 Eufriesea mexicana
TAATCTGTTATAGCTGGGTGAATAGATCGCCTAACGCCTTTAACCCTATGGCAAGTACAGCCACCTACTTGCCAGAGAATAAGTCTATTCAAAATCTATATGCTGTCGCAGCTTAGCAATTAGATCGCCTAACGCATTCAATGCAATGGCAAGTAGAGCCAACTATCTGCCAGAGAATATGTCTATTCGAAATCTATAACCTGTTACAGCTTGGCGAATAGGGCGCCTAAC
>NW_016925153.1:0-1450 GCF_001483705.2 Eufriesea mexicana
TTTAGCAGCCAGATTCTGTAGCACTGCAATGGCTATAGCTTGCCAATAGAATCTTTCCTCCTTGTTTATGCAAGGATGTCAGCTCACCGCCATATTAGTCGAAAGTGTCAATAATATTGAATTTTCCATCCAGATACGATAGAATTGCAATGGCCATAGCTGGCCAATAGTATCTTTCCTCCGTATTTATGCAAGAAAGTTACCTCACCACGATATGAGTCGAAAATGTCAATAAAGTTGAATTTTCGAGGCAGATTCTATAGCATTGTAATGGCTATAGCACGGCAATAGTATCTCTCCCCCCATATTTATACAAGAAAGTTAGCTCACGACGATATTAGTCGAAAATGTTATTAATAAAATAGAATTTTCCAGACAGATGCTATAGAATTGCAATGGCTATTGCACGCCAAAAGAATTCTTCCTCCTTATTTATGCACGGACGTCAGCTCACGACGATATTAGTCGAAAATGTCAATAAAATTGAAATTAGCAGCCAGATTCTGTAGCACTGCAATGGCTATAGCTTGCCAATAGAACCTTTCCTCCGTATTTATGCAAGGATGACAGCCCACCACGATATTGGTTGAAAATGTCAATAAAATTGAAATTAGCAGCCAGATTCTGTAGCACTGCAATGGCTATAGCTTGCCAATAGAACCTTTCCTCCGTATTTATGCAAGGATGACAGCCCACCACGATATTGGTTGAAAATGTCAATAAAATTGAAATTAGCAGCCAGATTCTGTAGCACTGCAATGGCTATAGCTTGCCAATAGAACCTTTCCTCCGTATTTATGCAAGGATGACAGCCCACCACGATATTGGTTGAAAATGTCAATAAAATTGAATTTTCCATCCAGATACTATAGAACTGCAATGGCTATAGTTTGCCAATAGAATACTACCTCTTTATTTATGCACGAAAGCTACCTCACCACGATATTAGTCGAAAATATCAATAAAATTGAATTTTCCATCCAGATACTATAGAACTGCAATGGCTATAGTTTGCCAATAGAATACTACCTCTTTATTTATGCACGAAAGCTACCTCACCACGATATTAGTCGAAAATGTCAATAACATTGAATATTCCGGCCATATTCAACAGCATTGCAGTGGCTATAGCGCGCCAATAGGATAATTCCTCCGTATTTATGCACGAAAGTTACCTCTCCACGATAGTAGTCGAAAATGTCAATAAAATTTAATTTTCGAGGAAGGTTCTATAGCATTGCAATGGGTATAGCGTGCCAATAGAATATTTCCTCCTTGTTTATGCAAGAAAGTCACCTCACCACGATATTAGCCGAAAATGTCAATAAAATTGAATTTAGCATCCAGATCCTGTAGCACTGCAATTGCTATAGCGTGCCAATAGTACCTTTCCTCCTTATTTATGCAAGGATGTCAGCTCACCGCGATATTAGCCGAAAATGTCAATAGA
>NW_016925154.1:0-547 GCF_001483705.2 Eufriesea mexicana
CTATAGAAAAGTATTTTTCGTGCATAATATTCTTATTATTTTGTAATAATTATACACTAGCATGAGAAAGCGTAAAGAATAAATTATTTTATTAAGAAATTTTATTTACAATTTTTTCATAGACGAAAAATGAACATAATTAAAAATAGATTAAAAAACTACCAACTATGGGACGAGAATCGAACCACGGTCCATTACCACAGGAATATTCATCTATCGCTTTTAGACGCTTTTAGGCCACGACTGCACTTGTAAAATGATGGAAATAAATCTGTAATTACGAAAGTAATGAAATTTTAATCGTAAATATCTCAGAAACCATTGAGTAGTTGCCGCTATAATGATATATTTTCTTAAACTGCATGACGATATCTACAAACCTGCAGAGTATCAACTAAATCGGTGACCCGAAGCACTTGCATTCTCCGTGTTAGCTTAATTCCTCTTCATTTAAATATCTTTTAAACAGATATTGCCCACTCTGTATTTTCAAATTCCAAAGGGAACAGTGAAAATTCACAAGAGATAGGACATATGTTATACTTTG
>NW_016925155.1:0-275 GCF_001483705.2 Eufriesea mexicana
TACTTGCCAGAGAATAAGTCTTTTCAAAACCTATAAGCTGCCATAGCTTGGTGGTTAGATCGCATATCACCTTCAATCCAATGGCAAGTACAGCCATCTACTTGCCAGAGAATAGGCCTATTCAATATCTATAACCTGTTATAGCTTGGTGAATAGATCGCCTATCACCTTCAATCCAATGGAGAGTACAGACTCCTTCTTGCCAGAAAAAAGGTCTATTCAAAGTCTATAACCTGCTATAGCTTCGTGAATAGAACGAATAACGCCTTCAATCC
>NW_016925156.1:0-461 GCF_001483705.2 Eufriesea mexicana
CATCCTCGACATGCCAAGACGAAGAACTGATTAGCGGAAAAGGGTCGGACAGTCAAACCACAACTTTCAAGCAGTCAAACCACAAATTTCAAACCGTCAAATCCCAACTTTCAGTCAGTCAAATTCCAACTTTCAAACAGACACAGTCCAGTCTTCAAAGAATCTAGTTCGAACTCGCAAACTGTCACATATAAACCGTCAGTTAGAATCGCGACTCCGAGGAAGGAGTAAGGTGGAAGCAGATTAACATTTGGGCTACCAAACAACAGTAACAGCTCTAGACCGTAAAACGTCTAGAGCACCCCACGCGTTCATAAGAAGGAAATAACTTCGATACATTCGCGACGCGTGGGAACACCCGTTATCGCTTGATTCTCGCGACACACACGGGTGCACGCTCTGCAAAGAGGTCGCCACAGCTGACTGATTAATAGTAATTATATTATTTCGAATAATAGAAC
>NW_016925157.1:0-496 GCF_001483705.2 Eufriesea mexicana
GCTAGCTTTCTTCCATAAATAATGAGGAAAGAATCTATTGGCGTGCTATAGCCATTGCAATGCAGTGGCATCTGTCTCGAAAATTCAATTTCATTGATATTTTCGACTAATATCGTGGCGAGCTAGCTTTCTTCCATAAATAATGAGGAAAGAATCTATTGGCGTGCTATAGCCATTGCAATGCAGTGGCATCTGTCTCGAAAATTCAATTTCATTGATATTTTCGACTAATATCGTGGCGAGCTAGCTTTCTTCCATAAATAATGAGGAAAGAATCTATTGGCGTGCTATAGCCATTGCAATGCAGTGGCATCTGTCTCGAAAATTCAATTTCATTGATATTTTCGACTAATATCGTGGTGAGCTAACATCCATGCATAAATAAGAAGGAAAGATTCTATTGGCGCGCTATAGCCATTCCAATGCTGTAGACTATGGCCGGAATATTCAATGTTATTGACATTTTCGGCTAATATCGTGGTGAGCTAACTTTCTT